>NC_061116.1:33429168-33430832 GCF_002878395.1 Capsicum annuum
AGGTGAAGCGGCTGTGAGTGGTCCTGATTCGGTATTTGAGGCTATGGAAAAAGTTAAGTTGATTAGGGAAAGGTTGAAAATTGTGCAGAGTCGTCAAAAGTCATATCCGAATGTTAGAATGAGAGACCTTGAGTTTGAAGTTGGTCACCTAGTGTATCTACAAATTTCACCCATGAGGGGGGTGAAGAGATTCGAAAAGAAGGGGAAGCTTAGTCCCCATTATATTGGTCCTTACAAAATTCTTAGCCGTGTTGGTAAGGTAGCTTATGAGGTCAATTTGCCTTCAGAGTTGTCCTCTGTTCATCCAATATTCCATGTCTCCTAAGAAAGCATATTAGCGATGCTGTAGTAGTGGATTCCTCTGTGAGTGCTGACATTCAAGAAAATCTTTCTTTTGATGAGATTCCTGTTGAGATTCTTGATTTCAGTGTCCGAAGACTAAGGAACAAAGAAGTTCCCTTAGTCAAGGTGTTGTGGCGAAACCAATCTGTTGAGGGTGCAACTTGGGAAGCTGAGGTGGATATGCGATCCAAGTACCCGCACCTATTTTCCGCAAACTCCAATCAAGCTGAAGATACCGTTCTTTCCTAAATCATGCACTTCTGATAAGAGTTACAGCAGTTCAGCTGTCATTTATTATGTGTTCAGATGTAGTTTCTTGAATTTATGCATTCTATGTTGGATTCAGAGTGAGAAACGAAGTGGTGATGAGTCTAAGAAATAGTTTCAGTTGTATCCTCTATTCCCAATCTAATCTTGGCATGTCTAGCGTCATTCTAGGATGAATGTTTCCAAGAGGGGATGATGTAATACCCCGGGAAATTTTTCGTTGAAATTTTTTGCATAAACGTGTTGGGTTCTATCTTCTAGAATGAATTATAAATTTTTTGTGATAAATGTCTTAAATTATGAACAACCATTGCATAGAGTATCGAATAATCTTTCCAACGATATGTGGATCATCCAAAATGGACACCCGAATAACGAGTTATGAACATTCCGATCGAACCATGAATAGTAGTGAACAGTAAAACGTGAAGGAAAAAGTACTAAGGCCTAGCGTATTTTTGCTCCAAATTTAAACAATCATAAATCCTTGTACATAATAATCTGGATGATCTACTATATATCACCGGAAAGATCTGCGAGTCCTCTTTCGAATGAAATTAGTTTCATCCAATTTGTCTATCGGAGCAAAAAGTTATAGTCGATCTACTTCCGCCTACCAAAAGTGAATTTTTGTGTCAATTTCAAACGATCATAACTCCTCATACACAATGATCTGGGTGAGATACTATATATCAACGGAAAGATATGAGAGTCCTTTTTCTAATGAAATTGGTTTCATCTAATTTTAATATCGGAGTAAAATGTTATGATTGATCTACTTCAGACTATCAAAATAGTCCACCAAAGGATAGATTCGAGAATTTTTTTTAATTCTTAGGGGCTTTTTGGTCATTCCCCCTCACCCAAAATCCATCCAAACCCTATATTAAAGCCTATTAGAAGCAATATATGTTATATTTCATCAAACTCCCTCAAAAAGAAAACCCTAAGCTCCTACATCCAACTTCAAGAACCTCCAAAGTTCACTATTAATTCTGCAAATTTATTCAAGATTCCAAGTTCCTAGTTCAAGAACTCCAAGAACCATCATTCAT
>NC_061116.1:33733832-33860903 GCF_002878395.1 Capsicum annuum
ATTCTGGAACATCATGACACTGAGTTCATGATTGACTTGCCTACATTGATCATTAAACACATGTATCATGTATTACACAAGGATGACAAGGGACATCATAACACCCCAAATTTTATTGATAGAATTCGAATCATCATTCCTATATATATAAAGACTGTCATTATTTATCAAGTGTGTAAAGTGCTTTTTATGTGAAAAGTGTTAATAGGGAACACTTCGAGCATAGTTGAGCTGAAAACTTTTTATCGACTAAATTTTGGTATTAGATCCTACAAGGGTCAACTTTATATGTGTATAACTTTTAGAATATATCAAGTTTTTGAGCTCAATACCCACCAAATAAAAGGAAATTATGCCCCCTTTCAAATCTATCTGATTTAGCCTTAATTCAATACCCGAGCAAATATGTATGAGAATTTTAGAGAGAAAAACACTAAGGGTTTGTGATAAGGGCGTGGAATGCCCTGAGTGCTCCAATATAAGTGTGTTTCACACCATGTATGCTCTGTGTTAAGGGTGTGTAACACCCCGAGAGTACACCCTGGACGTCATACGGTTCTTACAATCTCGAGAGACAACAAGCTAATCAATGAGCTGGTACCTGCTGTGAGCACTGAGTAAAACTGACAACAAAAATCACATACAAAATTTAACTGAGGAATGCAATAAAGTTTTAAATCATAGTACTGAAAATATCTACAAAATAATACTAACAATACTAAATAAAACCTCTGACGATGACAACTGAAAAACTTGTGACTGACTAACTCTTTGTACTAGTCTGAAAAGCCTCTACTAACTGACTGTGAAGCTGATGGGACAAATCCCCAACTAACAACGACTAACTACTGAACTGAGAGCATGAAAATAATTATAGCCTATCCTCGAAATATGATGACTCACCACTGCTCCGTCTAATAATCTGGATGGTCTATGTGGATCCAGGAATAAAACATCCAAACCTATGATATAATATATCATAACGCAAGAGACGAGTATGCAATCAGTACTTTGAATGTACTAGTATGCTAAATGAGGTAGGCTAATATGCATGGTTTCATGTACAGGAGTAATAACTGAATGAATGAATAACATGAAGTAATGAATAGAATGCATGAAATCTATAAGTACTGAGAATACATGACCAAGCATAAAATATATTTTGAATAAAATCTGAAATCTAAAATACTGAATACTGATAACTGAATAACTGATAGACTGTGTACTTTGGTCAAGCAAGACTGAACTAAATTTTGAACTGAGTACTAAAACTGAAACTGTGGGAGGTATAATCTAACTGACATGCCCTGCTATGAGCTGATTGGGGTGCAACCTGTGACCCAGTTGGAAGGGTACTAATACCGTGCCACAGGTACTAACAATGGTTGTGTCGACCCTATAATAAGAGGAAGACATCTTGTCAACCATAAACTAATAGAAAGACTCATGAGATATCTGTCAACCCTAAACTAGCAAGAAGACATCTCTAGCCTACGCTAGATACACAGTTCTGTAACTCAGGGATTGTTACTAAGGGTCAAGCCCTTATAGGAATGAGCCCATCCCCGAGATCGCTCGGTGATGAATCCTACTCCCAACTGAATTAAAACTGATTATAGGACCACTTGAAAGCTTTGAAACCATTGTTCACAATTATTCACTTAAGTATTTTATCGAGCACATAGGGACTAAGACTTTAACATGGGGATAATTAATAACTATGAGAAGATCGCACAATCACATGACCAAATCATAAACTGAGGGTTTTATTCTGAATTTGCATGAACATGATATGGAAAACCATAATATTTAAAACATACTAAATCTTTAGGGACATATTAAGAAGTCATTGTTCCACATCCTTTCATCTAGGCATTTTATCAAACACTTGATATTCATAGTGTAAGCTAATCATGGGAATAGTATAAAGCTTGTAGTTATAGAATAATTTTGATATTAAATCATCAAGTAAGGTTCTAAATCACCGAACAACATCATTCACACGTATGGGGTTTAGTAAAAACAACAATTTCATGTAAAAATGGTATAGAATTGCAATTCATGGCAGTTCATGGTTAAAATCATAATTTAAAATCAGAATAACTTGAAAAGATCACAACTTTAAATTTAAAAGAGGATACTTTGACTCCATAGGTGAAAGGGACCTATGGATGAACATCTAACATACCTGAATAGCTGAATTCTTAAAGTTTCTTGGTAATTTTCTTGAGAATTGCACTTGAATATTGAAGTCTAGGGTTTTATTTTTGAGAGAGAATGCTCTTTAATTGAGAGAAATTTAATAAAGTAAAGACTAATTAGGCTATTAGGGCTTTAATCCCCTTTTTGAACTGATTGAGGTCTTGAAAAAAGACTAAACTATCCCTGGAATAAATTAAATTTTCATCACTGAAAATTTTGTTTTGTCAATCACCGCGATGCGGTGCCATCGCAGTGAGCCACTAAGTTTTTATTGCATGTTTATCCCACAGACAAGTGCAAAAATGTATTTTGACGTGACGTAGTGGGATCACTTTGCATCTTTGGAAATTGACGAGTGCGAACTGGCACTCCTCTGCAACGCGATGCTTATCGCAGTGCTTCACTGGAAAATGACAAGTGGGAATTGAAACTTCACCACAACATGGTACTATTGCGGTCATTCACTATAAACTGACGAGTACCAATCTTTTGGTCACCACGATCTGGTGCTGCTCATATTGAGCTACTATTTTCACTAAATCTACCATAACTTTTCACCTGAGCATCGAATTTGGGAGAAATTGGTATTGTTGGAAAGCTTATTCAATTTCCTATAGTTAGGTAGGTATTGAGATAGAAAATTATGAGTACAGAACAATATATGCTCACTTGAAGTTTACTATGGCAACATTTTTATTAAATACTCAATCGATAAGGATTGTTTTGATTCGTATAATAGCTGGGAGTTATTTGTGGCCTTAATATACGTCAAACTTACTCATAAAACTTATAAATCACTATAATTTGTTTCTCATGAGCTTGATTCATGGTTCTTAATATTGTTCTAGATTTTTGAGGTATTACAACATCTCTCCCTTGGGAACGTTTATCCTCGAAAAGGAATGGTTGAACTGAGACTACTGTACAACGGTAACTGAGATCATGTACTAAATATTTATGACTTGGAATAGGATTGTGTAGCTGATTCTAAAAATGTCATATGAACTGAACATCATGAAAGGGACTGATTTTGTAATGCCCTGGGTCTGTACCCCGGACGCATCATAGTGCTCATAATCCCGAAGGACCATAAGATAACCCATGACTGGTACCTACTGTAATAAATAAATAATAACACTGTAAATATGCATAAATTAGGCAAAAACTAGCCATATGGTTTAATACTTAAATAAATACCAAATATGGTCTAGCAATACCAACACTGAACATCTATCTATAAATATTCTAGTCTAAAAAGCCTCTACTATCTGAATATGGAGTTGATGGGAAAAGTCCCCAACTAACTCCAAACTACTGAAACAAACAACATTACTGAAATAATAATCATATTCTCAAACTATGAGAACTCACCACTAACTCTGAATGTTGAATATCTGAACTGCTAAGTATGATCGGGAGCCCGTGCATCTGAACCTATGATATAAGACATCATAGTGAAAAACAAAAGTATGTGTTAGTACTTTGAATATGCTGGTATACTAAATGAGATAGGCTGTAATGCATGGGTTCATATGCAAAAACAATACTGACTGAATGACACGAGTGTAACTGAAAGAGAGTACATGCGTAAATACATAAACTGTAACTGAAATCATGGTAACACTTCATACTAAATTTTGGATACTGAGTTACTGATTTCTGAATTTACTGATACTGTACTACGGATAATAGAGTGACTGTATCTGACAATCCTAATTTTATGAAACTATGCTGAGTTCCTTACTGAGCTGAGTGACTGTAGCTGACAGTCTTGATTCTGTAGAACTGAACTGAGTTCTATACTGAGACTGGAACTAAAACAGAGATTATGGGAGGTAATCATCTAACCGACATGCCCCAAATAAGATAACTGAGTTAGGGTCCAATCTGTAACCCAAATTAGAAGGGTGTCACTACCCTGCCACGAGTAAAGACAAACTGAATCACCATCATCTGGCAGGTGATCTGAATGAGAATGGTGGTACCCTCAACTGATAGGTTAAAACATCTCATCAACCCTCAACTGGTAGGTTAATGTCTCAACCTACGCTGGCTATACAATTTTGGAACTCAAGGACTACTTCTAAGGATCACACCCTCTACTGGCAGGTGAGTCCCCACGCTTGGGTTCACTCTGTGCTGAATCCTACTCCCAACTAAAATAGACACTGGACTGAATTCTAAACTGCACTACGCTGGACTAAATTATTACTAATCGTACTGTATAATTGAACTGAACTGATTATACTAAACTGGACTGGACTGATACTAAATTTTCTGAGTTTTTCTAAGTTCTATAACTAACTGAATTCTATTGATCATGACAGGACTGATAATACTCTGTGACTGAACATGGCTCTAGGTAATCTGGTAAATAGTCGGGTATTAAATACCCCCAAGACTCCATACCATAAATTATAAGACATGGAATAATCTTGAAACATGATAACTATCTACTTGACCATCATTCATTCATTGGGTTATTTTAGTAAACACTTGCATGATTTAACTTGCACATAAGCTAGCATAACATAATCTTCCCCTTTTTAGTTCACATAAGAAATTTATCAAGCACTTGGAAAACATAATCTATGCACATGACATCAAAACAGCATATAGGCATCATAATTAAATTCCAAGGGTTTCAATATGAATTTACTGAAAATGCACACATATCAATTAATTCTACATGAATCTTTTAATAAATCATGAAATAGAAACCTAATTAAAATAATAATCATGAACACACTTTAATTTTAAATCATGGAAATCATAAAATCGATCTACTTGGAGTTTAAAAGAGTTTCTTGGACTCCAAGGGTGGAAGGAACCCTTGGATGAACACTTCACATACCATGGTTGTTAAATTCTTTAAGATATAAAGGTGAAATCTTAAGTCTTGAATTTGAAATTTAATCTCCTATGGGTTTTGTTATTGAGTGGTTTGAGAAAGAATGAATGTATTTTCCTAATTGAGGGTTAAATTTTGTGTTTTGGGGGCTGAAGGACATGGGGAAAAGACCCAAATATCCCTAGGGATGCATCATTTTAATGATGGAAAATTGAACGATCGATGTGCAGACCGATGCACCGCATCGTTGGCATCAACACTCCGTGTTGAGTCCATATCAGTACAATGGAATATGCGCTAGGAGTTGGGTGAGAATATTCATCGACACGATAGGAGACGTGGCGTATCGTGATTGCATCAATCCAATAGTTTGGACTTCTAAACGTGTCTCAAACGAAGTCCGAAAGATCTAAAACTTATCCAAGGAAACCTACTGATATTTTTGATCTTGATTAAAACTAAAGATTGATGTTTTTAAGGTCATACGGTTCGTGAAAAAAAGTCACCAATTTATGAAGGCTAAAATAATACTAAGTTTGAATACTTAGCTAGAATTTTCTGTGTTTGGGATCCCTTAACAAGCTTAAAGGATTGAGTTAAGCTCTTGATTTTTGTGGGGTCTTACAATATCTCCCCCTTGGGAACATTCGTCCTCGAATGAGATGACTGAGCCGAGAATACTGACAGTCTAAATTTAGATACAGCAGATGCACAACTGCAACATGATTTCAAAACTGACACTACTGACATGCTGAAATTTTATACTGAACATGCATATTGATGCTTGAGTACATAGCTCAACATAATTCATGAATGCATAACTGGGGTTGATGATAAGATGAGTCTCTTATAATGAGCATGTATATCTGATGTATGAATATCTAACTGAACTGACTCATTAATGTATGACTGGATATGCAATGGTAATTGATACCAAGTTTATAAAGAAAATATGAGCATGAATAGAGTAAGTAAAAAAGGAACTGTTACCTTGGGTTGATTCTTAGTTTGCGGAGAAGAGGTGAGGATACTTGGTCCACATATCTGCTTCTGCTTCCCAAGTAGCTCCCTTAACGTACTGATTCTGCCAAAGAACTTTGACTAGAGGGACTTCTTTATTCCTCAGTCTGCAAATCTGATAGTCAAGGATTTAGACTGGAATCTCTTCATAAGAGAAATTGTTTTGAATATCTAGGCCCTCAATAGGTCCTACAACTGCTGGGTCGCCTGTGCACTTCTTAAGAAAGGAGACATAGAACACTGGGTGTACTAACGATAAGCATGAAGTCAACTCAAGCTCGTAAGATACCTATATGAAATGACTGAGAATTCGGTAAGGATCGATATATCGGGGACTGAGTTTCCCTTTCTTGCCAAACCTCTTCACTTGTTTCATAGGAGAGATCTTTAAAAATACATAATCATCAATCTCAAACTCGAGATCCTTCCTGAGCTCATCTGCGTACGATGTCTATCATCTCTGAGCTGTCTTAAGCCTTTCCATGATTAACTAAACTTTTTATAAGGTATCAAATACCAAGTTAGGCCCTACTATTATAGCCTCACCCACTTCAAACCAACCACTAGGAGATCATCAGCTTCTCCCATAAAGTGCCTCAAACAGAGCCATTTGAATGCTGGAATGATAGCTATTATTATATGTGAATTAAATCAAAGGCAAATGGTCATCCCAACTACCTTTAAAGTCTATCGCACATGCTCGCAACATATCTTCTAAAGTTTGGATTGTCCTCTCTGCTTGACCATCTGTCTGGGGATAAAAGGCTGTACTGAGGTGAACTCGGGTACCAAGACCCTTTTGGAAGGCTTTCAAAAAATGAGAGGTGAACTGTGTATCTCTATCTAAAATAATGTAGAATATAACACCGTGTAATCTGACCAACTTTCTAACATAAAGCTTGTCATAATCCTCAGCTGAATATGAGGTATGAACTGGTAGGAAATGAGATAATTTGGTTATCCTGTCTACAATGACCCAAACTGAATCATGCTGAGGACGAGTACGAGGCAAACCCATCACAAAGTCTATGTCCACTTCTTCCCATTTCCAGGTAGGAATACTAAATTCCTACATGGACCTACTAGGCTTCTGATGATTAATCTTAACCTGCTAACATGTTGACTACTTAGCCACAAACTCCACAATATCTCTCTTTATCCTACTCCACCAATAGATCTTCCATAAATCACAGTACATATTAGCGGCCCCAAGATCAATAGAGTAATGCATACTATGAATTTCTGCAAGAATCTGCTATTTTAGGTTATTTACACCTGGCACACATAATTAACCCTGACAACGTAATACCCCATTTCCCCTTTGGGAGAACACCTCTACCTTCTAATCTCTAGCTGATTCTTTCAACTTAACTAGGTTGGGATCCCTGTTCTGCTTTTTCTTTACCTCAGAAACTAGAGGTGATTCTGAACTACTCTGCACCCACAAACTACCTCCTGATGAATTGACTAAGTGGACACCTAGTTGGGCTAGCTAGTGAACTTCCTGAACTAACTTCTTCTTACCATCCTCAAAATGGGAAACACTTCCTATAGACATCCTACTGAGAGCATCATCCACTACATTGGCCTTACCCGGATGATATAGAATATTCATGTCATAATCCTTCAACAAATCTGACCACCTTCTTTGATGGAGGTTTAGGTCTTTCTGAGAGAATACATACTGCAGGCTATTAAGGTCAATGAACACATCAACATGTAATACATGCAAATAGTGCCTCTAAATCTTTAAGGCAAACACTAGTGTTGCTAACTCAAGATCATGAGTAGGATTGTTCCTTTTCTGGGGCTTAAGCTATCTGAAGTTGTAGGCTATGACCATATCTCTCTGCATAAAAAAACACTCCAAACCAACTATAGAACCATCACAATACATAACAAATCTATCCAAACCATCTGGCAAGGTCAAAACTGTTGCTGTAGTGAGTCAAGTCTTCAACTCATGAAAACTCTTCTCACAAGAATCTAACCACTGGAATTTTACCTTTTTGTGAGTCAATCTGGACATAGGGTATGCAACAGACAAAAATATCTCAATAAACCATCGGTAATATCCATCCAAGTCCAAAAAAATCCTCATATCTATTGAAGAGATGGGTCTGGTCCAGTTTCTCACTGCTTTGGTCTTTTGAGGATCAACTCTATTGCCATCACCAGAGACGATATTACTGAGCAAAGCTACTGACCTTAGCAAAAAATTTGCACTTATTAAACATGGCGAATAACTGATACTTTCTGAGAGTCTACACTACTATTCTAAGATGATCTGCATAATCACACTCATTGCGGGAGTAGACAAAAATATCATCTATAAAAACTATGACAAACATGTCCAAGTACTACTTAAACACACGGTTCATCAAGTCTATGAAAGTTTTTGGGGTATTAGTAAGACCAAATTACATGACTAAGAATTTGAAGTGACCATACCGAGTTTTTAAGGCTATTTTTGAAATGTCACATTCCCTGACTTTAAGCTGATGATAGCCTGATCTGAGGTCTATCTTAGAAAAGTAATTAACACACTGAATTTTATTAAACGATTTATCGATTATGGAAAGTGGATACTCGTTCTTGACCATGACTTTATTTAGCTGACGGTAGTCTATACACATTCTGAGAGAACCGTCTTTCTTATGCACGAATAAAATTGGTGCACCCCATGGGGACATACTGGGTCTGATGAATCCCTTCTCTAGGAGATGCTTCAACTATTCTTTTAATTCTTTATGTTCTATTGGTATAATCCTGTATGGTAGAATGGATATGGGCTATGTTTCTATTTGGGAGCTTCCCACTGGTGGCATTGGATACGGCACCCTACTGATTCGGGTGACCAAACTGAGCTGGGGGACGATTATGCTGACTTTGGGAACCTGACTGGGGACAATCTCTGATGTAGTGACCTAGCTTATCACAATCCAAACACACATAGCTACCATCTTTATAGATACCCTGGTGGTTTCTACTATATTTCTAACAAAGGGTATTGGTTCGGGTGTTGAGGACACTACCTTGAGGTTTTGGGCCTGGTGCCCTATCTCTATTACCATCTCTAAATTTCAGCACTGGAACACTGGCTGAGGATAGAGATGGAACTGAGGATTTTAGGTGGAACTGAGAATGATTCCCATCCTCTAACTTAGGTTGAGAAAATTTGAAACTACCTATTCTTGCTCTCTTGTTTTCCCTTTCCTTCTCCCTATTCATAGTCTCCTCTATTAGCTAAGCATGGACCATGAGCCTGTATATGTTCATCTCCTTAATTAGCATTGTGGTCCTACACTCTTTAACCATACTACTGGATACCCCTAACATAAACTTACTTATCTTTGCTCTGCTATCTGCTACCATATGAGGAGCGTATCTGGCTAATTGGGTAAACTTAAGGGAATACTCTTTCACTATTATGTTGCCCTGCTTTAGGTTAATAAATCCTAAAACCTTTGCTTCCCTCAACTCCAGCAGGAAGAACCTATCCAGAAAAGCAGTGGCAAACTCCTCCCATTCTATGAGCGTTACATCAACTACCCTTTCTATTTTCCACTGTTTAAACCATAAGTGAGCCACATCCTATAACTGATATACATCTAGGTCTACACTCTCACTAGCTGTCACCCCCATAATATCTGTAACTTTTTACACCTGATCAAGAAATTCTTGTGGGTTCTCATCTAACTTAGACCCAATAAAAGATTGTGGATTCATTTAGGTAAAGTCCTGAATCCTGGCTACAATAGTATTAGCCACTGGGTTGGCTGGAACAACAGCTGGACGTTCATTCTGGGCTGCCTTAGAATGAGCAAAGGTTGTGAAAGTTGTTCTAAATTTAGTAGGGGAGACACACTCATCTAGAGGATCTGGCTGGATGGGATGAGGTGATGGATGGTCTCCTATTCCTATTCCCTTAGTACTCTTTGGAGGCATTGTTTGTAAATGGAGGAGAAACTTGTATTAGACAGGGATTTTAACTTAAGCTTATGCTCACTCACACGACATGATTACTGAAAGAAGGGAAATTTTTCCTAAAACATCTCGTATCCTACTATCCATAAGTGTGGCGCACACACACCTATGTATAAGACTCTACTAGATGCGGTTTTCAGACTTCCTAGGACACTGTTGAACCTTATGCTCTGATACCAAGTTTGTAACACCCCAAGTTAGTACATCAGACGCTACACAGTGCTCATAATCTCAAAGGACCACAAGCTAACCCATGACTGGTACTTGCTATAATAACTGAATAATAACACTATAAATATGTCGAAATTAGGAGAAAACTAGCCATAAGGTTAAATACTATAAATAAATACTGAATACAATATATCAATAACAATGCTGAACATCTGTCTGTATATACTCTAGTCTGAAAAGCCTCTACTGTCTGAACATAGAATTGATGGGACAAGTCCCTAACTAATTTTGAACTACTGAAATAAACTGAAATACTGAAATAATAATCATATCCTCAAACTATGAGGACTCACCACTAACTCTGAATGCCGAATATATAAACTGCTAAGTATGATCGGGAGCCTGTGCGTCTGAACCTATGATATAAGACATCATAGCACAAAAGAAAAGTATGCGTTAGTACTTTGAATATACTGGTATGCTAAGTGATGTAAGTTTTAATGCATGGGTTCATATGCATGAACAATACTGACTGAATGACATGAGTATAGCTGAAGAAGAGTACATGCCTGAATGCGTAAACTGTAACTGAGATCATGGTAACACTGGATACTAAATTCTGGATACTAAGTTACTAATTTCTGAATTTACTAATATTGTACTACTAATAATGGAGTGACTGTATCTGACAGTCCTCATTCTGTGGAACTATGATGGGTTTCATACTAAATTGAATTACTGTATCAGACAGTCTTGATTTTGTAGAACTGAACTGAGTTCTATACTAATACTAGAACTAAAACTGAAACTGTGGGAGGTAATCATCTAACCAACATGTCCCAAATAAGATAACTAAGTTGGGGTCTAATCTATAACCCTGATTACAAGGGTTTCAGTACCATGCCACGGGTAAAGAAAAACTAAGTCACCCTTATCTGGTAGGAGCTCTGAAAAAGAACAGTGGTACCCTCAACTGGCAGGATAAAACACCTCATCAACCCTCAACTGAGGTTGTTGTCTCAACCTACGCTGGCTACATAGTTCTGGAACCCAAGTACTGCTTCTAAGGATCACACCCTTTACTAGTAGGTGAGTCCCCACCCTTGGGTTTACTCGGTGTTGAATCCTACTCCCAACTGAAATAGACACTTGACTGAATTCTAAACTGTACTAGGCTGGACTGAACTATTAATGATCGTACTGTATAACTGAACTGAACTTATTATACTAAATTGTACTGGACTAATATTGAGTTTAATGAGTTTTCCTAAGTTCTATAACTGATTGAATTCTAATGATCGTGATAGGACTGATACTACTCCATGACTGACCATTGATCTAGATAATTAGCTAAATTGTCAAGTATTAAATACCCCCAGGACTTGATACCATAAATTATAAGACATGATGTATAACTAACGACGATTCTGATAAGTCGTCAACTTTGGGATAAGTTATAAGAATCATTGTCAGTTGTAGACAGTGTGAGGTAGTGGGAGAAGAAGTATGACAAAATTCCCTGATAAGCCGTCAGGTATCTGATAAGCCGTCAGGAATGCCGTCATCCCAAGGCAGAATTCATGAAAGTGGAAGAGGACCTGATGACAATTTTGATAAGTCGTCAGACTCCTCATAAGCTGTCAGAGTGTCATCGTTAGCCTAAGGCAGAAATCATTAAACTTGGAGAAGAAGATGACGACATTTCTGATAAGTCGTCAGACTCTTGATGAGCCATCACACTTCGTCGTCACCTGTGTGAGAAAAGATCTGTAATATGTGATTTGTTTCCACGATTAGGCTGAAGTATTTACGGCATACTTTAGGGTGTTTCGGAGGATCTAAAACTGCACATTTTTTCATCAAGTTTTCTCTCTAGTTTTCTCTACAACACTATAGTTTACTTTTGGAGAAATTATTATTACTATTTTGGGGATTTTCTACTATGATCAAATCTGAGAAATACTTGTTGCTATTCATCTTGTTGTAAGATCATCTATCACATTATTAATTCAACATGTTGTCTTGCTGATTATATTATGAGTAGCTAAACTCCCTTAACCCGAGTTATGGGATATATGGGTTTGGGTTTGTAACGTAACTAAGTGTTCAAGATTCTAACAGTGGTAGAAACTTCTTGTTAATTCCATTATTTTATATTCTGACTATTGGTTGCAAATAATAGGACTTTCTTACTAGTAATTTTCTTGAGATAAGAAATCAACCCTTGTAAGAAGCGAATTATCAATAGGGATTTGGAAGCATCAAACATCCATTTAATAATTAATGCTGTAACAAGATTAATAAACTTGAGATAACATCCTATTATGAAATATAAATTCCCTAAACTCGAAAGAATTACGTGGTTAAATGTCTAAATAGGTTGAGAAATATTTAGATATAACTTCATCAAGGATAGTCTGTTGTTCCTACCTACCACAAGAATCTTGAAATGTTACTAGCGTCTGTCAAATCCCAACACCCATAGTGAACATATCTGTGGTTCTCCATATAATATTGTTTAAAAACACTGAAACAGAAGTCACACATAATTATTGATAATTTCCAAAAAACCCCATTTACAGGAACTTGCTAACTATCAGTTGATTGACTCACAAACAACTTAAATCAACACCATATTTCCTGTGGAATTCGACTCTAACCTAGTTGAGTTATATATTGACAAGGATCGCTTACATTCTCGTAAGAGAGGTGTTGTTTGAGTATTATCGTTTTGATGGATTGAGTCTGCAACTAAACATGATGAGAACTTATAGCATGTTGAGGATTGGTTAGGTATCGTTCAAGAGATTTTAGAGAAAATTAGGGCTAATTTAAGGAAGGTGGAAACATTTTTGGTTGCTATGAGATAAAAATGATGTACTTGGTGAAGATACTGAATGTTGAAGTTTCGGGAAAACATTAGATGTCCTGCTAAGTACAGGTGATCGTCAACAAAAGAGGACTGGTTTCAAAAAGAATTGAAGAAAACTCTTACTTCAAAAATTAATATAGTGCATCATGGATACTTTATACTCTAAACGGTTTTTGCTTTAACAAACCAACATAATCTTAGATTTAATCTGAAATTGTGAGAGATATAATTGTTTTCTACCAGAGGTAGTTTATTTTCCTATTGCAACTGGTACTTGTTTTTCAAATCCTATCATGCTTTCTTTATTGGGCTTGTCACATAGAACTAGCCTAGTGATATTTATCTCTCCTGAATGGTTTGCAGGATTTAAGGGTAGTGATTGGGGATACCCTTGTCATAAGGTGATCAAAGGAAATGCTGAAAGCCCAAAGGCATTGGTATTGTAGTAAGATAAATTTGTAATGTATGGGTTAGGGGTGCATCACAGGTATGAATCATGTTACTGTCTAAAGCTCTAAGGGGTCATTTGCTACATGGCAGATGGTGGGATATTCTAGGAGAAAGTTTGGTATTATGCCTTTGAGAAATTTTTAATACTAAGATTATCATAAGACCTTTGAATTTAATTCTAATAAAATCTTCCAGGGATTAGGCTCAAGAGAGGAAAGAATTGTTCAGAGTTGAGATGTATTTTGATACTCATGTTGAATGTAGCGCCCATGTCGTGGCTGCCGCTGGATCACTGGAAGGAGAATCTTTTGTACCACCCAATGGAGCTTATACTTGAGGTAATTTTCTTTTTTGATTGAAATTCCTTTTCCTTTAACGGTGCAGCTCATTGCATAAAATTTGTCTAGTGTGACTTCTCTATCCTGAGTATTTTGCTAGTTATTACACATGAGAAGTATTGAAGGATTTAAGAGTATCAACTATGGGTTTCCTTGTGATTAAAAAAATAGAGAAAAAGATGGGCTCAGAAGCATTGGTCTGGAGGTAAGAGTGAATTTATGATATAGGGGTTAGAGACACGTCACAGGTTCGAAGGTTGTTACAATATTAAGCTCTAAGAGGTCCTTTGGTACATAGGACAAGCTGGGATATCCCCTGATTAATTTTAGAATTAAATTTATGTCATATTTTGTCGATGGTATGTATTTATTCTAGTATTAATTTATGCATCGAATGACCCCTAAAGGGTATCCGCCGAGTTTCTAGCTGTCCTTGGGGATATCTCAATGGTAATAAAGGTAAAGAAAATAATGAAACTTGTAGAAATTTATTTTAGTTACAATATTATTCAAGAAAAACAGAACTAACAAATGCTGATCAAACTTTCGTGTTGGAGGGTCCAAAGATATTAGTATATTACCTATATCCAATCCATACCTTATTGTTAAGTGCGAAAAATTAAATTTCTTAGGCAAGTACATTTGGAGGGAAATTAAAATCATGACTAATAAGAGGCTAGAAGTAGACACCTCTTTGTCTATGTCGACGTGCTTGTTTCATGCTGAGGGTATTTTTTGAAATTCAAACCTCTTCCATAACATGCCTACTTCATGCCGGGGATATTTTTTGAATTTCAATGTCTATGGTTTAATGGTGCTTTTGATATGCTTTTTCGTTGTTAGTGTTGTCCCACATGAATTAAATATTCTTTTTTCCAAGTAAGAGGGTAAAATGTTGATAATCACGTCATTAAAGATATGTCAAATAAGAAAATATGTTGTTTTTTTTCGGGATTGACTAAAAAGGAAAATACATAAATTGCGCAAATAGAATATATAGGCAAGATATATTCTATTCGATAATGTCTTCAACATCAGGTATGTCTCCTTTAACATTTTTTCCTAAGATTATCGTATTCAAGATGTTGATGGAACGATATTTTGCATCTGCTGTATTAGTATATCTGAAAAATCTAGCAATTCCTCAAAGGCTTCCTGAAACTTTAATATTTTAAGCAATCGACTTTTTTAATATTTGTGTTATCCTCAATTTTTGTTTTATTTGAAGCATATTTAGATTCTACATAGCAGCTGGGAAATGCAGATGGAACTCATTGAATGGATGTGTGGGCATACTAAGACATATATGAAAAGGAATGAGGATATTCGGGACAAAGTGGGTGTGACCTATGTGGTGGACAAGATGAGGGAAGCAAGACTGAAACTATTAACATCTCAAATTATATAAAATACTAGTAAATCTCAGCATGCTACAGCGTACCTGCTGCACTTTAGAAACAATTATCTGGTACAAATAATTAAGCTCTGGTAAATACTTCTCCCTCATTGACTTGATCTGCATTGCAAATTTTCAGTAAGCCAATTCTAGAAATGGCAACACTGCATTTCCTTGTGGATAGGTGATAATTACATCAAATGTACGATGCACTAGAGAATCTTCACAAAAAAACCTTCAAATTTCAAGACCAAAAGGTGTAAAGTGAAGTAGAAGAGGAAGACTACAACTGACTAACATGTAAATGGTAAAATAAGCAACAGAGCTTTACTGCCTTTGGGTAATTGGTACACATTTCTGCTCACATCAGGAGTACGAACTTCCATAATGTGATCATTGAGCAGGAGAAATTATATTATAGTTTTTTATAGTGAGGTTGGGAGATGTAATACATTTTAATGGCTATCATTAATTAATTCTATCTTTTATATTTAATGAATTTAAACGAGGGTGAAGAATGAAACAATAATGACATAGTTTCCTTCACAAGTAAAACACGACAGGATGGAGTATACCGAGTATGTTATTGTAACAAGTTTATTCGAAAAAAGTAAAAGTATTCAAAATTATTTCTTGCTAGTAAAGAAAGTGAGGGATGTGAGTAGAGAAGATAGAGAGCCGGACCTGTTACCCACCATGTTTCAAATATAGAAGCATCAAACTTTTCAATTGTACAAAAATATTAAACAGCGGAAAAAGCATACCAACTAAAACAAATGAGTGGATGTCTTTTCACTGAGATAGTCAGTTATTCAGGTATCGCACGAATAGGTTTATTCTTCATACTTGCAATTAAAAAATTAGTTGCTGGGACTTAAAGCAAATTGGTGACATTTCAAGAAGAATCCGACCGTATCATTGTGTCATTATACCTCATCAATTTAGATAATAAGACCAAAGTTTTCTACAGCTAATTCTTTGTAATTAATTAATTTATCAAGAAATACTACACATCTCAGTAATGCTAGTGCTGGTGAAACTAATTTTTTTTCGGTGACAGTATTGGACTAACATTGGATAGTAAAGATACACATATACTATCTCAACTTGCTCGGGATTAAGGTATAATTTTTGTTATTACCTGTTAACATGCTAAATTTTCAATTTCCTCTACAAAATGGAATACATAAAGTACCTTGGGATGACTGTATTTGTTGTAAGAGCAGATCGTTCATCAAAATCCACATTAACAAAAAAAAAATCTTGAGAAAATCTCTACATGTGCATTTCCCATCTGAGAAGTAGAATCTAAACATGCTTCAAATTAAAAAAATGGAGGACAACACAAATATTAAAGAAGTTGATTGCTTGCCATATCAAGGTTTAAAGAAAATTATAATAAATGGTTAGATATTTCAGATATCTTAATACACCAGATGCAAAGTATCGTGCTAGACATTAGATTCTTCAATTTGATAATCTTGGAGAGAAAGCATTAAAGAACACATACTTGATGCAGCAAATATTATCGCATAGAGAAGCAAAAGCGTTAGTAGAAATTAGCTTCTACCTTCTTCCCCTAGCATATATATTCTTTTTGCCCAATTTGTGTAATTTTTTCCTTTTTTTTCTATCCCACATGAAACACATATTTCCTTATTTGACATGTCTTTAATGGCGTCATTATGAACATTTTACCCACTTATTTGGCAAAAGGATCTGTCATTGATGTGGGATCAAATTAACCGCGGAGAATCATATTGAATACACCTATAAATCATAGAAGTTGAAATTCCCTAAATATCCTCGGCATGAAGAAGGCACGTTGATAAAGAGGTTTGAATTTAAAATTGTAACACCCCGCATTTCGGGCTAGAATAAAAACCATGACTCTGATGCGTTGATAATCCCAGAGCCTTAAATCCTATGCCAATTTCGCATGTGTATGTAGCATGTTAATCTATTTGAGCATGAATTTAGACCATAGAGGTCCTTCAACTAAAGGACGAGTTGAAACTATTTTGATCGATTAAATTTTAGTGGACGTTGTAATTTGTGTCAACTTCCATCGACCATAACTCTCTGTATATGTCGAATTAGAGAGCCTACTATGTGTCAAATGATAGGTCTTCGAGTTAACTTTCCAACGATACTAATTTTTCTAAAATCCGGCACCCGAGCAAGAAGTTATGGCCTTTCAAAGTAGTATGTATCGCCTAACCAATCGCACATGGCCAATGGAAAGCATAGACGATAGCATATGCGGCGCCTATGTAAATATAGGCGATATCATATGCGGCGCCTATGTAAATAAAGGCGATATCAAATGCGGCGCCTATGTAAATATAGGCGATATCCTATGTAAATATATGTGATATCATATGCGGCACATATCTTATGGTTTCAAGTGACTTAAACACTCCGTTTTTGGGGCAAAATGGTCCTTTTCCCTTCCTTATTCATCCATAAACACGAAATTCAATCCCCAATTCTCTAAAATACGTCCACATTCATCTAAAAATTCTCAAGAACACTCCCAAAGGTTTTAAACTAAAACCCAAATAAATCAAGATTTAACCGTGGGTTTTCAAAATTGATTAGAGATTCGGAATCCCCAATCCACAGGCTTCAAGAAGCACTCATTATTTTCCGAAATAGAGGTACGCAGAGTTTTCCTAAATTCTCATGGGCATAGAAAAATCATGTTTTAGAATGAGATTTTTGAATCTATGTATATATTCATGTATAAAATATTTTAATATCATTGTTTTGGTCTTTTGACCTTCCCCAAAGTGATTTGAGAATATGAATGTATGAGACAATGTATTTAAGAATGAATTCTTGTTGAGAGCATGACTTTCGGTGAATTCCCTCTGATTATGAATTTTTTAGATTTCTCGTAGCATATGAATTATTTTGCAATGCATCCTTGAAAATCACTATATGAAATGATTGAACTCTTATTATGATTTAAAGGTATTTTTAAATCACTAAAGAGGGAATCTAGCATGAATGTTTAATGTTCATAATGCATGTATTGAAAGAGTGCATACATTTGCTAAAGGCACTAGACCACCATATGTTAATGAAGTTTTTGCATGATTCTGACTTGAGTTTCGAAACACGAAATCTTCTATATCAGTTACATGTTTTTGGTTGTCTAAATTATTCTTGAAATAAAAGATTTAGCTTAATGTATTATGGCTCAAAAATCATGACTTGCAAGTATTGGTATGACAATACCGATTCAGACCAATGCCATATCAGACTTAGACTAATAGACATTGTTGTATGTACAGAAAAGGTTAAAAATGGGCAAACAGAGATGTTAGGTGGTTCCCTGAAGTGGGCTTGAGTTCAAGAAACTCATTTCCTAAAACCGTGGTTTGTTGTCTCTAGTTTATTATTATACGCTGACTTAAGTGTCGTGTGGCATATCAGATTCAGGAACTCCAACCCTTGTGGCATACTTGGGTTGGAGGCTTCCCCGCCGAGTCAATGATGGATTCCATATCGCCTATGGAATATCAGACTTGTAGGGGATACCACCTAACTCAGAAGTAATACACAGATAAGAGTTTGAGATTTACAGACAGGTTATATGTTTTCAGAAACTGCCCATGTGTTTTTCAAAAACTGTTTTATGCATCATGTTTGATGAACATTCACTCTCACGTATTATATATATATATATATATGTTCAATTACTCTATTTTGGATTGCTTCGCATGCCAGTACAATTGTGATGACCCCCCTTCCTCTCAGGTATTGAGGCGCAGTCTAGGTGTCCAAATTCTTAGTAGAGTCTACAGACAGGTTTGTCTCAGAGTTCAGTTGGTGAGACTTCTTTGTTTTGGAAGGCCCAGTCATTTAGGTATTTATTTTAGTATGGCTTTTGGTCTGCTGGGGGCCTTGTCCCAATTATTCAGATAGTATGTCAATAGAGATTTTGCAGACTGTTGCAGATGTTTATTAAATATTGTTGGGCATGTTTTCAAGCCTTTAACTATTTTAAATTGTTGACCATGTTTTCGTATTATTGTGTCTAATCCGTATTACTTTGATCATATGAATTATGTGCATGATTACTAGATAGACAGAGGGCATTCTGGGCCTTCGGGTTTGAGAATGCTTGTTACGGCCAGGGCCTCGGTTCGGGTCATGACAAATTATGTATCAAAGCATGGTTCATGGTCCCAGGGTGTCTATGAAATCGCGTCGGGTATAGTCTTGTTTATGGGTGTGTAGCGCACGAACTTATAAGAAAAAGACTACAATACGTTTAGAAATGTCTCTCTTTCTTTATGTTCTAGTTCGTGCTATAGAGTCAGAATGTTCCTCTTTCATACTCTAATTCATGATATGGTGTCACTCATACGAAAAGAAAAGTTATCCTAATTTCTTCCTCACTCTGGTGTTTCTAGATATTCTCCGATTATCTAGCAAAAATTTCAAAAGTCCCACAAAGGACGGGAGAGGAGTTCCCTAGCGTAAAATTGTATCCTCGTTCTTATGAGGCATTCAGTTAAGATAAGAGTAAGATTTGTATTCTTGAGTCATTGAATATTGTGTATCAAGCTTCTATCTCTTGTAATCTTGATATCATTGTGTTGTTGAAAACAAAAGTCTAGTGAAGCCATGTGAGGCCTATTTCGATTCACTAGCAACTTGCTGTTCATTTTGTTATTTTTGTATTTGTTGGAACTGTATTTCCACTCGAGTAATAGTATAAGTTAGAGTGTTGGTGTCATGACCTATTGATAGGGAAATTAGACCAAGAAGTTTGTGATATGAAGTCATAAGGTTAGAGGTCAGAGTGAGGGTGACTTTTGTGATTAAATATTTATAGTTGAACAACCGTTGATTGAGAATGATTTACCCGTTCGTGGTGGTAGACTAATGTGGTGGTACCATTTATGAATTGTATGGTATTCCGTGGAGGAAGTGTTGACTCAGAATGGTATTTGTTTTCTTCCTTTCAACATAGAGAAAGAGCCTAGAGTGGATACTTAAGGTGGTTATAGAAACCCCTTATAGGCTATAAATGAAAATGGATAGATTAGCCAGTAGGTTGTAAGTATAGACTCATTGTCATATGGGGTATCTGAAGGTAGTCTAAATGCCCATTGGGGTAAGTATGTATGATGTGAGAAAGCCGTATAAGTAGATAAGATTGTATGGTTATAATATAAGCTTAAGGTTGATCATGTCTATTATGTGACCTTACCCCTTAACCTTCTTCTCATTGGTAGTTGTAAACTAATACTACTTGTGAGAAAGTATGTAGTATATTTTTGAAGTATTTGGGTAGAATATCCCAATTTGAAGGATTAGTATATTTATATTATGTTGCACTCTTCATTGGTTTTAAATGATTGATGCTAGACTATAGGCTTAAATTTAAATGGTGTGGTAGTGAATAGTGGGAAGAGATTGATGATACATGTTTCGTGGGATTAGATTTGTAAGCTTGATGTGTTGAAATAGTATGTGCTAATGGATTATGACAAGGAAAACCGTAAGGTCATGATCGATTATTGTGGTTATGAATTTCTAGTGTACTAGTGTTTCTTGAGGTTTATTTCATAGTTTCTAAGTGAGGATTATGTGTAAGGTTGGTTATAAATCATGTTTAGCACTAGACATTAAGTTTGACATAATTGATGGCCATGGAGGTGGATGTAATGATTTTTTGGTTAATGATACTAGTTATATGGAAGTGATCTATAGACTTTGAACAGTGTATGCAAGTGCCTAAGTTTATTTCATTCGTAATAAAGTATGGCGTTGTATATGCGATGTAGAAGTATGCCCAAGGTGGTATGAAGCTGTAGTATTTTGCTAAGGCTATTACATATTGTGTGTGGCTATTCGTATCGTTGAGTTCCTAGGTGGAAAAAGACTAGCCAGATGGTATATGGTATTCTAAATAGCCAAGTTAAGGACCTTTGATTGATAGCGTTGAGCCTTTTAATATGAACTTGATTCTCATGGTAGAGGAAAATAAGTTTGAAGTTGCTATGTTGGTAGACTACAATAGATATAGAGTGGTTCATTGAAGACTTGGTGATACCCATGTTAGGGGTTATAATCTAAGCTCGAGTCCTTGAAAGTCGTGCTAATAGAAATAAGAGTAGAGGCACTAGAGGGTGTGCACTTTAACTTTGGGGATACTCATGAAGATTCGAAGTTAGTAAGTGTTTGAGTAATAGATAATGACTATTGGGGTTACAGAATGACAGAGTGTGCCTCAGGAGGTAGTATTAGCAGTGGGCGTTCCACTCTCATATGAGGTCTTTCGTGTTAAGTTTTATTAATTTTGTGTATTGTCATATTTCAGAACCTAGAGTGCAGTGAGTGCAGTTAAGTTTAAAGTCTAGTAAGGTATCTCTCAAAAACTTAAGATAATGGCTTGAATCTAAGGGAGAGATGACTAAACGAATAACCAACTAAGACTCTCAGATTCTTGTAGTGATGTCATGATGATATAGAACATCAAAAATTAAGGGTGAATCTCAACCCATTCCTATCTCAGTATTTCTCAGTGATCCTAATACCTAGTCATACTTTACGATTTAGTTCCATGATCAGTTCACATTCATACATATGATAGAGAGTAATGTACTCACGCTTTATAATGTGCTCCATTTCCATAACTCATGTGTTACGCCAAATGATTGGCGAGATTCAACTTATAGCCATGAATACCCTAAATTGAGAGCTCTTTGGTGAGTCCTTATTTTTGTTTTGCTATTCCTCAGGCCTCAAATGAGTGTCAAGCTTCATATAGTATCATTCCATGCCTCCAGATATTAAGTTCTAACCTTTTTGTGGCTCCTCCTTATGCGATTATAGTGGTGGTGATTAATTATTCCTTATTGATGGAAGATCATAGTACGCTTGTTTAGATAAGGCCATAAGTATGAAGTAAGATTTGGGGCCAAGTTTTTATTTATGTGATGGTTAGTGGAATTTTGTATGTGTATGTTCTTGGGGTAGCTCGTGGGAGTGATATTGATAGTGGTTTAGAGAATATGTGCAGTATGCCTTTATGAGTATTTGCTTTGAAGTTCATATACGGTTAAAAATATATGCTTGAATGACATGTTGAGATTGTTGTAAAGGAACGCTATATGCGCTAGCGACTTCATAGTAAGAGTTCAGAGTAGTCATTGAAGTAGTAAGGCATGTTATACTTAGGATGTGATCTTTAAAGGAGATATAGAAGATTGCATCATATGGTTTAGAATAATAGAGTGGTCTGGAATGTTGTATTTTTGTGACTTAGAGTTAGGCTTGATCACGGCGAAGGGGCAAAGGGATTAAGTTATTTTCGACATTAGTAGAAAGATTTGTCAATGCTCATATGAGAATTTTAAGCTGAGTTGAATGAATATGATATTTAAGGAGAATAGTATAGTTAAGTGATATTCGAGAAGTGTTCTAAGCTTAAAAGTAAGAAGTTGTAATGCCAAAGGCCTGGTAATTCTATCCTAATTAAGGAGTTATATGCCAATGTTCCAGACTGCAGAGTAGTGTCAATGTGGTGATTCCTCAGTTGGATGTCTTGTGTAATCCATACCCATGATTCAGGGCTCCTTATTACTGCTAGAATTTCTTTAGAGAATTGTGATGAAGAGATACTCAAGTTAAGTATGAGGGTGTAGTATAATTCAGTCTATATGGCCAATAAGTCAGTTTAGCAGTTAGATTCACATGACTTGTTTTCTAGTCTTTGCACTTATTCATGCTACTGAAAATCTCAGACATGCTACTATTCTAAGATAGAGTATACCAGTAGTTACGAGTATATCCCATTTGATGCATTATGCATTATATTCAGATTCCTGATGTTCAGTTATGATTCAATTCATAGGTGCCCTGTGCATCGCCTCAGTTTTCTGAGTATTTTAGTGAATTAAGCATTCATATAGGGACATAGGGTACCAAGGGGGAGATACCCCATTCAGTTGCATACATAGATTATTATTACAATCTTCACATCAGTTATTATTGCGTATTTAGCCATACGTACATACGTTAGTTCAGTCAGATATGCATGCATTAGAAATGCATGTTCAATAAAAATGTTCAGCTTATCAGGGTATTCAGTCCTGCATTCATGAGAACAACTCAGTCACAGATCCATGCATCAGATATGCATGATTCATTATGAGAATTCAACCTATGAGTAGCTTCAGTTGTGTATTCAATGCCTTGGATATGTATGTCTGGCATAAGCATTTAAAACATCCGTAGTTCCAATTTTATAGTCATGTTTCCTATTAGTATATTCTTTCTTAGGTAACATATCATGTCCGTGTTATCCCATACCCTTAAGACTTCGACATTCTATCCATCATTCGGGGACGAATGATCCTAGGGGGAGATAATGTAACACCCCGCATTTCAGGCTAGAATAAAAACCATGACTCTGATGCGTTGATAATCCGAGAGCCCTAAATCCTATGCCAATTTGTCATATTTATTTAGTATGTGAATCTATTTGAGCATGAATTTAGACCATAGAGGTCCTTCAACTCAAGGAAGAGTTGAAATTATTTAGATCGATTACGTTTTAGTGGACGTAGTAATTTTTGTCTACTTCCATCGACCATAACTCTCTATATATGTCTAATTAGAGAGCCTACTATGTGTTAAATGATAGGTCTTCGAGTTAACTTTCCAACGATACCAACTTTCCTAAAATCTGACACCCGAGCAAGAAGTTATGGCCTTTCAAAGTAGTATGCGTCGCCTAACCAATCGCACATGGCCACTGAAAAGCATATGCGATAGCATATGCGGCGCCTATGTAAATATAGGCGATATCATATGCGGCGTCTATGTAAATATAGGCGATATCATATGTGGTGCCTATGTAAATATAGGCGATATCATATGCGGAGCCTATGTAAATATATGCGATATCATATGCGGTGCATATCTTATGGTTTCGAGTGAGTTATACACTCTGTTTTAGGGGCAAAATGGTCCTTTTCCCACCCTTATTCATCCATAAACACGAAATTCAGTCCCCAATTCTCTAAAATACTTCCACATTCATCTAAAAATTCTCAAGAACACTCCCATGGGTTTCAAACTAAAAACCCAAATAAATCAAGCTTTAACCGTGGGTTTTCAAAATTGATTAGAGATTCGGATTCCCCAATTCACAGGATTCAAGAAGCACCCATTATTTTCAAAATAGAGGTACGCGGGGTTTTCCTAAATTCTCATGGGCATAGAAAAATTATGTTTTAGAATGGGGTTTTTGAACCTATGTATATATTCATGTATTAAATGTTTGTTATTTGAGAATATGAATGTATGAAACCATATATTTAAGAATGAATTCTTGTTGAGAGCATGATTTTCGGTGAATTCCCTCTTATTATGAATTTTTCATATTTCTCATAGCATATGAATTGCTTTGCAATGCATCCTTGAAAAGCACTATATGAAATGATTGAACTCTAGTTATAATTTAAAGGTGTTTTTAAATCACTAAAGAGGGAATCTAGAATGAATGGTTAATGTTCATAATGCATGTAATGAAAGAGTGCATGGATTTGCTAAAGGCAATAGACCACCATATGTTGATGAAGTTTTTGCATGATTCTGACTTGAGTTTCGAAACACAAAATCTTCTATATCAGTTACATGTTTTTGGTGGTCAAAATTATTCTTGAAATGAAAGATTTAGCTTAATGTATTATGGCTAAAAAATCATGACTTGTAAGTATTGGTATGACGATACCGATTCAGACCAATGCCATATCAGACTTAGACTAATAGACATTTCAGACTATCATGATTTTAGATATTCAGAATGTTGCATGTACAGAAAAGGTTAAAAATGGGCAAAGAGATATGTTAGGTGGTTCCCTGAAGAGGGCTTGAGTTCAAGAAACTCATTTCCTAAAACCGTGGTTTGCCAACCCAGGTTTATTATTATACGCTAACTTAAGTGTCGTGTGGCGTATCAGATTCAGGAACTCCAACCCTTGTGGCATACTAGGGTTGGAGGCTTCCCCGTCGAGTCAATGGCGGATTCCATATCGCTCGTGGAATATCAGACTTGTAGGGGATACCACCTAACTCAGAAGCAATACACAGATTAGAGTTTGAGATTTACAGACAGGTTACATATTTTCAGAAGGTGCCCATGTGTTTTTCAGAAACTGTTTTACGCATTATGTATGATGAACATTTGCTATCACGTATTATATATATATATATATATGTTCAATTACTCTATTTTGGACTGCTTCACATGCCAGTACAATTGTGATGACCCCCTTCCTCCCAGGTACTAAGGCGTAGTCTAGGGGTCCAGATCCTCAGTAAAGTCTACAGACAGGGTTGTCTCAGAGATCAGTTGGTGAGCTTTATTTGCTTCGGAAGGCCTAGTCATTTAGGTATTTATTTCAGTATAGGTTTTGGTCTGCTGGGGGCCTTGTCCCAATTATTCAGATAGTATGATAGTAGAGATTTTGCAGATTGCTGCAGATGTTTATTAAATATTGTTGGGCATGTTTTTAGCCCTTTAACTATTTTAAATTGTTGACCATGTTTCCGTATTATTGTGTCTATTCCATATTACTTTGATCATATGAATTATGTGCATGATTACCAGATAGATAGAGGGCGTTTCGGGCCTTCGGGTTCGGGAATGCTCATCACGGACAAGGCCTCGGTTCGGGTTGTGACAAAAATAATGCCCTCAACATGAAGTAGGCACGTCGATGTAGACAAAAATGTGCCTTCTTCTAGGATCTGATTTTAATTACCCTGAAAAAGTACATTGAGAAGATTGGAAATCTTATGATAAGGATAAGTAGGGATGAAACATATTGTTGAACCCAGTTCATTGAAGGATTGTAATTTGGGATGAGCAAGATTGCATGAATATTGCTTAATGATTTTCTAAAGAACACTATACAAAATTCCCATTAAGTTTAATTTTATGCTTACTCTCGTCCATTTAGTTGTATGTCTCTATACCATTTTAAAGTTCAAGTAACTCGTGCAATGTAACATTATATTTACCTGTGTTTTAGGAAAATGACTTGAAAAGTGGAAACAAGATCAACCATTGAAATACTTATCGAGGTATGTGTACCAAAGATTTTTCAAATATGAAAAATGATTACAAAATTTTCATGATCTAAACCAGAGCATGGCCGTGACAGGTATCTCAAGTCTGCCAACGGACAGGAGACTACCCCCTTCATGACTCTACTCAAAACCAGGACATGTTGTATGTGACCCTCAAGTATACACGAACTAGAGGTCGCCCCTTTAACCCAACCTAATCATCATCACAACAACCATAAGGGTTGGGTGAATCCCAATCTTATAATAAGATAGAGGAAATATAAGGCTAATAGTCAATACTTGGATAATAACTAACATCTCATTAATGTTGGCCATTTAGCCAAAATACCCAAGTGCACAGTCATCCACAAAATCTTTATCAAACCGAAGTCAATAAGATGTCGGGAGAAGCCTGGACAATAGCAAAGTACCAAATATAAACAAGTCTATGACATTGAGTAACGTGAAAATGAAAGGTAGATCTTCTGGAGTATGGAAGCTCACCACTTCAAGGTCAATGTACGAACCGCTCAAACACTTATTCACTGCATAGAATAAGAAGAAGAAGATGATGTGGTCCTTATCTTGCATGGGAATATAGCATCCGAAGAGGATTAGCGGTTAGAGCGCTAGCATGTAATCCAAGGATAAGGATAAAATAACATCATCATTCAACAACAAGTCAATATATCATATTCAATCACATTCATATATTTATCCTTTCATATATATATATATATATATATATATATATATGTATATATATATCACATGCCAACAAGATGTCCATACTTAACCACATTCTCAACCCCTTCAATCATAAGGCAATAAGTGGAGAACTCTGATATTCCACACTTAGGTTCAAACTGTTCTTATTAGGCATATAACTTTTAATCACATTCTTAATTACATACTCATACACATAGACATACATGACATGATCATATTATGCCACAAAGGAAAAACGACTTAGAATGAATTCTCAAATCATTCATTCATGAGATTTGGAGTGAAGAACTTTCAACCAAGTTTGCACATTTGACCAATTTTATTGCCATTTCACTGGAATAGGAACTTGAATCACTAGTTCTTTCACCGCTCTAGGAACTCGAATCACTAACTGTTTGATTTCATTGGACTAGGAACTCGAATTACTTGTCGTTTGTCTAATTTAGAAACTCGAATCACAAGCTATTTTATTTCATTGGACGTGGAACTCAAATCTGTAGTCGTTTCACCGGTCTAGGAACTCAAATCACTAGCCCTTTCATTTCACAAGGTATTCTAACCTTAAGAGATCTCTTCGAACTAGGAACTAATATCGCTAGTCATATCACTGGCCTAGGAACTCAAATCACTATTTGTGTCATTAAACGAGGAACTCGAATCACCTATTATTTTATGGATCTAGGAACTCAAATAACTAGTCATATCATTAGACGAGGAACTTGAATCGCCCGTCGTTATTAGTCGCAATTTAAATTTATGACCCATTAGTTCATGTATTTACACCCATACAATTTATATTACATTGAAGGGATTTTGCTCATTTAGCCAATTCGACATGACACATGATCACGTGGTCCTCATGGGAGCCTTCATTATTCAACCATTTTGCTAGGCCGATACCTTAACACATTTTATCAGACAATTCAATTCATGGTCATCAAGACCAACATGGTACCATAAGGTCTTCATGGAAATATTTATCGATTAAATACCTTGTTAGGGCAATGCCTCAATTCAAGTCATCTTTCAATTCAAATGGCGGTCATCAAGACCCTTACTAAATTATTTATTCTTCATTAACATTTCTATGCCACACTCTAGTTTCACACACAATTTCTAGTTCAAGCTTAGGGAATTGAAACCTCTCTTATTACCATCAAAGCAACATGGACATGGTTTAACAAATTACATGGGAAGAAACATCAACTCATTACCAATTATCAACCATTCATACTTATAGATCCACCATCGTATTTAAAGCAATAATCTAATCCATTACATGATTAAGAAGGTTGTTATCAACCATTTACCGAGCATTCACAATCATTGTGACTGAATACATGGCCAACAAGGTCTTTACAGCCTATCCATAAGTATTCAGATTCATTTAGTCATTATCATGACTCATTCATGTTCACTACACTGATTCCATAGACACATATTTGACCTTCACAACACCATTTAACCACAAATAACTTCAAAAGACTAAATGATTTATTTCTATTCATTATTAAGTACATTTAAGGTCATCAAGACCCACATAATTATTCACATATCATTAGCAACCTTACACTATATTCTCACGACATTTAAACTTCATACACACATCAAGTTCATTTTCATGTTTAGGGGTTTCAACCCCTTATTACTCATTAATCCGACAATGGCATCAATTACACAACAAAACCCTTTATATTTGATTTAAAACCTATCATGTACACTTACTAATCCAAGAGTGAAATACATTGGTTTAGAGATATTTAAAGGGGGAAAGAGATAAATACCTTAAACAAGATGGCATACCAATAATCTTGGCTCCTTCTTTCCACAAGATGAGCTCCCTCTAAACCTTAGCCTCTAATCTTGCCTCAAGAAGCTTTTAGAGTGTTTTGGAGTGTTTGAGTCTTGTAAAATGAGGGCTTAGGAATCTACAATGCCTTATAGAGTGAGAGAGATTAGGGTTTCAGGCAAGGGAAATAACCATAAGGCCCTTAGTTAAAAGTAGAAAACTGACCTCATCAAGGGGTATGACTCCCCCAAATGACTCCTTTAGAAATCATACCCTAGGGTACGAGTGGTACCCTAACTCATAACCTAGGATTCTCCTAGGTCAACCATACTATTGTTGGTATGAGTGGGAACCCTTGAGTCATATCCAAAAATAGTCCACTTGGTTTGAGGATTCCCTCTATACGGTTGAGTAGTATACGACTCATATGCATTTGTTATAACCAAGGGGAGGTCGTGTCATATTGAAAATATTATGATAACCTCATGGACTGATCAAGGTACGAAAGGGAAGGGCAAGGTGGGTACGACTTGTGACCAAGGATACGAGTGGCTTGTCTAATCATACCTTGGTCAATTATGTTCCAAACCAAAAAATTTTTGCAAGGCCACATTCTTGTGTAATTTATCCTCCCCCTCTCAAGATCATTCGGCCGTGAATGATGAACACAGAAAGCATAACCACAAGTTAACATATCATCATATATCAAAAAACTTCCAAACAAGTTAGAACATTGCATACAATAGGGATGCTACCAGTAACATATCATGATCATCATCAATCAACCATTCATTCCATCGATCCTTGGGATTTCCAACCCATAATTATTAGAGACACTCGACCAATTCAAATTTTAAGGGCTTAAACCCATCGAAACTAAAAGATATAAAGCAACTTAAGCATTAGGAGCTTCTATCTCTTATCTAACGAAGACATAAATCAATTATAAGCATCGGGGATTTCACCCATCGACTATTAAGGACATAAACCAAGTTAGGAACACCAACACACAACTCAATCTCGAGCTTTCAAAATGGAAAAAAATTGCAGATACTTAGACTTTATGCTGTCTTCCACCTTCCAAGTAGCTCCCATGGACTATTGGTTCCTCCATAGCACCTTAACTGAAACTACTTCTACCGTTCACAACTGGAAAACTTGCCAATCCAAGAACCTCAGCGGGATCTCTTCACAATACATGGAACCCAAAGTACCAATGTCCTCTAAGGGCACGACCAATAGAAGATCACCTACGTATTTATATAATATAGAGAGATGGATAACCGGGTGAATGACGTTTATACTCGAAGGTAATTCTAACTCGTAGGCAATATTGCCAACCCACTTCACAATCAAGTAGGGACCAATATACCTAGGACTAAGCTTCTTCTTATGACCAACTTGTACCACTTCTTTCATAGGAAACACCTTCAAGATTACCTATTCACCAACATGCCACCCATCAACATAGGAATTTTTGCGAATTTAATTAGTTTTTAATCTCTCATTAATTACCTTCATCTTTTTCCACGATTTGGTGAACTATATCGAGGTCAAGCACCTTAACCATACCAACCTCATACCATTAAATAGGAGAACGACTTCTCCTACTATACAATGACTATAAAGGCACTATAGAACCCCGCCCCCCAGATTAGGGGCTCCTACATTCCCTATTTCAAAACATCACTACTCTTTTTAAGCCACAAATGAACACAAAAAGGGTCATGGAGGAACTAAAGTAGATGAACCACTCATGCCACTCAAGGCAAGACCATCAGAAGATACATGCCATCATAGGTACTGAGTACTTTATAGCACCCAAATAGGTCATAAATGAGACCCATCCCGACACAACATACCAAAGAAGGAGTCCGTAGAACCAAACACCAAAAGACACAGCCCCACATACCCATTGAGGATCTACTATGATACCTTCACTAGGATAGATAACATACCAAAAGACCTATGACTTTCACCAAATCTCACTCTTGAGGGACTTAGCATACAAACAATGACCCTTTAAAGTTGCAGCACAACACGGACGTAATCTACATGATCCTTCTCACTCTTAGGTTAGACTAAGATGTCATCCATGAAGATAACAATTAATATGTCCAAAGACGGATGGAAGACCCTATGCATCAAGTCCATGAATGCCACTGGGGCATTGGTCAACCCAAAGGACATGTCAAGAAACTCATTGACCACGGAATCTAGAGGAGGCCTTTCTGAGTTAGAATTATTAACTCGGACCAAATGATACCAACACCCTCTTAAAATCAACTTTTGGTCCTTTAGATACAAAATGAACCTGTTTTTAGGCACTAAGGAACCACCATCCCATAGAATAACCAGCTCATTAGGGAATTTAAGTATGAACCGATGAGTCCTACAATCTAAGGAAGCATAGAAAGAGTCAACCAATCCATCCCTAGAATGATATCGCAGTCAATCTCATTAAACTCTAAGAAGCTCACAAGAGTATGGGAACCACAAAAAGATGCCACATACCCATTATAGACCCCTTTTAATGACCATAAAGTCTCCTATTGGGGTATAAAAAGAAAAAGGACTGAAAGGTTCTCAGGAGGAACACCAAGGTGTACAGTCACATTTGGGGTCACAAAAGAAAGAGTAGACCCTTGGTCAAGAAAACAATACATATCACAAGAGTAAAGTTCCAACATACCTGCACTAGAATTAGAAGATGCATCGGGCTCCTGAGGGATCGTAAGAGCATTAAGATGGTACTAATGAATGTTGAAGCTAGAAGCGGCAACCCTAGGTTTCAGAGCTAGAGAAGTGGTAACCGACATCCTTTTCCTTGTCCTAGCGGCAGCCACTATACGATATTCACATTATATGTGACCAATTAGCCACACTTAAAAATTTTATTCTTTCCTTTCTCATAACAACCATAGTATGATCGACCGCAAAACTGACAAAGAGGGTAGATAAATGCCGATTGCGCCCTACTAACCTAATGTTGTGGACCCTATGCCCTATAAGCATCACTAATCTAAAGAAGCTTGCCTCCCAACGGGTCCAGATAGGGTGAACTAGTAGTGGAATGAGGGATAGGATCCATTTAATACTTCCTACTAGACCACTTTCAACCAACTTGAGCCAACTGAGTAAGGGAGAGATACAGCCCTACATTTTGAGGAGACTATGGAGAAATGTCATCCCTAATAGAGGGGCTAGTGGGAACAAGTGGAACCACATGATGGTAGTCATATGTTATGACCCTTGACTGAGTTTGAACCCCAGAAGTTATATGACCCTTGTGAATATTGCCCCCAATTGGGACAGAAGAGCTTGCTTGAATGTCAGATTTTCTTTATAACTGATCTGAAAGATGATCAATCAAAACCGAGAGGAATCTAATACATTAGACTCTATACAGCCTGAGATTGGAACAAAAGAAAGGGAAATATTCCTAAATGCCTCATAGCCTCTCTTTTATAAGTGTGGCCGCTAGATACCCATAAAAGAGACTCTTCTTGACACGGCTTTATGGACTCCTAACTGACCAAGAACTTAGGCTTTGATCCAAGATAACATGCCCCAAAAATGGGACATATCATAAGGGCACATCAATCCCACATAAATCAGAGGTTTCCCCATTAACTCAATCTAATAATCATCACAGCAACCACAAGGGTCGGATGAATCCCGACCTTATAATAAGATAGAAAATATATAACGCTAATAGTCAATACTTAGACAATAACTATCATTTGATTAATGTCCACAAAATAACCAAAATACCCAAGTCCATAGTAATCCACAAATCCTATAACAAATAAAAGTCAATAATATGTTAGAACAAGCCCAAAACTATAGCCAAGTATCAAATCTATACAAGTCTATAATATGGAGTAACATAACTATGAAGTTAGATCTTTCGGAGTATAAAATATCACCACTTTAAGGTCAATCGCCATACTATTTGAACACCTATTCACTATGTAGAAGAAGAAAAAGATGCTCCATTCTATATGTCGCATGGGGACATAGCGTTCGGAGATGGTTAGCGGTTGGAGAACTATCATGTAACTAAAGAATAAGGATAAAATAATATCATCATTCAAAAACATGTCGATATATCATATTTAATCACATTCACACATTTACCCTTATATATATCACATGCAAACAAGATATCCATACTTAACCACATTCTCAACCCCTTCAATTATGATGCAATAAGTGGAGGACTCCGATTTTTCACACTTAGGCTCAAACCGTTCTTATTAGTCATAGAACTTTTAATCACATTCTTAAACACACACTCATACACATACACATAAATGACATGACCATATTATGACATAAGGGATGAACGACATAGCATGTATTCTCAAATCAGTCATTCATGAGATATGGAGTGAAGAACTTTCAACAATGTTAGCCTATTTGACCAATCTTATTTCTATTTCATTGGACTAAGAACTTGAATCATTAGTCATTCCATCGGTCTAGGAACTAGAATCACTAGTCATTTTACCGGTCTAAGAGCTCGAATCACTAGCCATATTATTTCATTCTACTAGGAACTCAAATCACAAGTCATTTCAACAGTATAGGAACTCAAATCAGTAGCCTTTTCATTTGACAAGATATTCTAACCTCAAGAGATATTTTCAAATAGGAACTCGAATCGCTAGTCATATCATCGAACTAGGAATTTGAATCACTAGCTGTGTTATTATATGAAGAACTCGAATCACCTATCATTTCATGGGATTAGGAACTGAAATCACTAGTCATACCATTGAGAGAGAAACTCAAATTGCCCATCGTTATTAGTCGCTATTTAAACTCTTGACAAATTAGTTTATTAATTTACGCTCTTATAATTTAAAATCACATATAATGGCCTTTGATCATTTGGCAAATTCAACATGATACATGACCATATGGTCCTCATGATAGCCTTTATTTGTAACCCATATTGATAGGCCGATGCCTTAACACATTTCATCATACAATTCAATTCATTTTCATCAAGACCCACACGGGACCATAAGGTCTTCATGGAAATATTTATCGATGAAACAGCTTATTAACCCAATTCCTTCATTCTAATCATCATTTAATTTAATCAGCGGTAATCAAGACCCTTACTAACTCCTTCATTCTTCATTAACATTTCTGTGTCACTCTTTGGTTCTGCACTCAATTTTTAGTTCAAGCATAGGGAATCGAACCTCTCTTATTATCCATCAAACCAATATGGACATAGTTTAACAAATTACATGGAAGAATCATCAGCATATTACCAATTATCAACCATTCATACTTATAGGGCCATCACCCCATTTAAAGCAATAAGCTAATCCATTACATGATTAACAAGGTTCTTGTAACCCATTTACCAAGCATTTACAATCATTGTGACTCAATACCTCGCCAACAAGGTCTTTACCAACCATCTATAAGTATTCGCATTCATCTTGTCATTATCATGACTCATTCACATTCACTAAACCGATTCCATAGACACACTTTAACCTCCACAACACCATTTAACCACTAATCACTTCAATAGACTAAATGCTTTAGTACAACTCATCATTAAGTACTTTTACCATCATAAAGACTGACATAATTATACATATATCATTAGCAAGCTTTCACCACATTCTCATCATATTTAGGCTCAACACACACATCAAGTTTATTTTCATGTTTAGGGGCTTCAACCCCTTATTACTCATTAATCAAAAAATGACATCAATCATACAATACATGGATCACAATAACTTTACAATATCATTTGTCAATCATTTTTTCTTGTTGGGTGATTGCCCTAGTTCAAAACATCAGCAACATGTGACTAAATACACTTAGATATTTTCATAAACACCTTATGTGCATATCTTTAGCATGGCCATTTTCGTGGTAAAAGTTATTATAATAAGGGTTAATCAACCCCCTCATGTTAAACCACATACAACAACCGTAAAAAAATGTAATTCATCATCAATATCACATATAAACATAAATCTAAGCTAAATTTACTATCATACATCATTTGGCAAGAAAACCCATTTCATTTAATTTAAAAACCACTATGTATACTTACTAATCAAAGAGTAAAATACATGGGTTTAGAGATATTTAAAGATGGGAAGAGATACATTCCTTAAAAAAGATAACACACCAACAATCTTGGATCCTTCTTCCCACTAGATGAGCTTTTTTCGAACCCTAGTATCCAATCTAGCTTCAAGAAGCTTGTAGAGTGTTTTGGACTTCTTGGATATTGTAAAATAAGGGCTTAGAAGGCTAAAGTACCTTACATAGTGAGAGATATTAGGGTTATTTGCAAAGTAAATGACCAAAAGGCCCTTAGTTAAAAGCTGAAATATGACCCCGTCCACGAATATGACTCCCCTATATGACTCCCTTAGCAATCGTACCCTAGGGAATGTGTGGTACCCAAAATCATACCCTAGGATTATACTAGTTCAACCATACTATTGTGTTTACGTGTGGGAAGCCTTGAGCCTTATTCAAATGGTATGCCTCATGCCTCACTCTTAAGGTTCACTCGTGACAAAAATAGTGCACTTGGTTTGAGGCTCCCCTCTATGTAGTTGAGTAGTATATGGATCGTATGCATTGGTTACAACCAAGGAGAGGTCATGTCGTATATGAAATAGTATGATACCCTCATAGACGGATCAAGGTATGAAAGGGAAGGTCAAGGGGGTACAAGTTATGACCAATGATGCGAATGCCTTGTCAAATCGTACCTTAGTCAATCATGCTCAAAACGAAAAATATTTTCAAGGCCATAATTTTTGGTGTTTCACTTCACCTAGTCAATAGAACAAAATATCTAAACAAGCAGAGGAATTCCATAAATATACCAAGATAGATAATCAATAGCTCAACAGAATCTAAGAATGTCAACAATAATACCACAATCCATAGTAATTCACAAAGCCTCTAACAAAACCAATATCTTCCTAAGTCTGGACATGCTCTTGGTTAAAGCCAAAAAGGGAAAACAACCAAACAGTCTATTACGTAAACTAAACCATAAAGTAACAGATCTTTATGTAGAAGGAGGCTCACCACTTCAAGCTGACTCATGAACAGATCCCAAGGATCACCTAACATTTCTACAAAAAGCAAAAGTACCTCCATTCCGTGCATCGCATGGGGATATAGTGTCCATAGATAGTTAGTAGATTAAGTACAAGCATGTTACTCGGGGAAAGAGGTAAAATAATGCCAATTCAAAACCAAAATAAAAGCTATATGCACATTGTGTATATGCATATATATAACATACTAGAATAGGGAACAAGGCTTGGCATGAAGTGAAACATTATCCTGGACTATGTAGCTGAACTATCATAAAAGGCAGCCCCGAGAAATATGGGTTCATTTCCCCCTACTTAAAGGACCTAGTGTGTGTTAAAAATGTAAACCAAATATATCTAAGGAAGACCAGGGAATTTCACCGACCCCACGTCAATCCAGAATACAAATATATCAATAGTATGATCCATACACACAGTTATCAAGACCAATCCTCGCATTCAAAAATGTTAGTTTTCCAGTATTATTCTATCGGGACCTCATCTTTCACGACTTAGCAACATAACCCCCGTTAAGCCCAATTAAAACAAGTTTCACATAACTCATACACTAAACCAAGGAACTATATATTAATGCACACCACAGGTATCATCATACCGTTACTCTTGCTAGCTCATAGTTATGCCACTATAATTCCATTAATTTAGGGGAATGTCTCGACCCCCTTTTGTTATAAATTAAACCTCGTGGAATGTCTCAACCCTTGAGCTCCTAATTTTCAATTCAAACATGGCCAACAAGGCCTTAAAAATCCATAGTTATCTATTTAACCATTTATGAAATGCAATATTATAGGTGAATAAGGCCAAAAATGTGAAAAATCCCTTGTTCATAGCCAATTACTCAGGAGGGTTGAGGGAACACAATTATCCAAAACCAATTCCAAGTCCAAAACATTAATTTAGAGGAATACCTCATCCCCTATTCTAATTTCCATACCCATGCACCCTTTTAGTTTAAAAACCATTGATAAAGCATACACAATGCACATCATATCATTGGAACACAATTAAAGAAACATTTATTCAAAAACCCGCAACCTATGTCAAAACCCACATTTTGCTCCACACAAATAATTATTTAAAACAAATTATTTAAGTGAAAGAAGTTTAAGAGAAGAGTAACATGCCTTAATCGCAATGAAATTTGAAGAAGAAACCATATTTGAGACCCTAGATTACCAACTCTTAAAACCCTAGCTTTCTCTTTTAATGGGAATTAGAGAGAAAAGAGAAGTATGGTGATATGAGTAATGGGGAGTTATGGGTCCTCCTAGGGTATGTTAGGTTGTAGGTCTCTATTGGAGAATAAGGTAAATAACCAAAGTACCCTTAGTAATACAATAAAAATTTACTGCCCAGTCATTACGGGCATGACATGAATCATGAAGACTGACTACAAGTTGTTCCCTAGACTCGTAGTCAGGAAAGTGTCCCAAGGTATCCCCAGCATTGACCCTACGAGTTGTAATAAGTGACTCAAAGCCAATTACACAAGTGAGTTGACGAAACAAAATTATACAAAAATAATTTTGTGTTCAAAACATAAATTTTAGAGAAGAAGGAACCACTATACTAGTGAGACTACAAGTCACACATTATGACTCATAACATCTCATAACGACTTGTATGGTCTTAAGCGATCCCAGATTATAAAATTTGGGTAACACACTAGTCACCCTATGACTAGGGTCATACGACCCATATGGTTACCTTATGACTTGTAAGGTGAGTCGTAGTGTGGGAGTGAGCTTAAAACTCAGGGATTTTTAGAGGCAAAAATCTGGGGTTTTATATTCCCCCTCCCAAGATCATTTATCCCTGAACGATAAGTCAAGGCATACTTTAGCACGATGTTAAGACAAAACCTAACCATAATTTCCTTTAACAAAGAAAACAAAGATGGTAAGGGAAAAACATATCTTAGGCACGATTATCCAATGCATGGAATAATAATGGATATTTGGACTTCATGTCCTGTTCAACTTCCCAAGTAACTTCTTCAACCTTATGATTTCTCTATAGAAACTTCACCGAAGCCACATCCTTAGTCCTTAATCGATGGAGTTTCCTGTCAAAGATTTCCACCGGGACTTCCTTATAAGATAAAAAATAAAAAATATCAACACTCTCGATAGGAACAACTAAGGAAGGATCACCCACACACTTTTTCAACATCAAAATATAAAACACATCATGAATGGAACCCATACTCAAAGGCAACTTCAATTTATAAGCAACATTGCCCACTTTCCTCAAAATTTAGTAAGGGATAACATAACACTGATTGAGTTTCCCCTTCTTCCCAAACCATTTCACTCCTTTTATTGAACTCCAACTCCCTTCTCCTCATATCCTCATAAGACTTTTGGCAACCTTTGGCAGTCTTAAGCCTATCCTTAATCACCTTTACCTTCTCCATGGCTTGATGAACCAAATAACCTAGTCTTAAAAACTTTAAACCACTCGATAGGAGAACAACATATCCTATCATACAATACATCAAAAAGAGCCATCTGAATATTGGAGTGATAAATGTTATTGTAAGAGAACTGGGTGAGAGGCAAGTGGTTACTCAACTACAACCAATGTCAATCATACAAAACCTTTGCACATCCTACAATGGTTGAATTATCCTATATGTTTGTCCATCCATTTGTGACATAACCCAAACTAGGGCTTTGTCGTAATGGGCATCCTAAATCCAACAAGGACCGAAGACAACCCTTGATAGCCAAACTAAACACTAAACACATATCCTGAGTTGGATGAATTATGAACACATAAAAAATAGATTTAAGTATAATTTAAGGTACAGGGATATGTTGTCACTACCTAAGACTACCCCCTAGTTGTAACACTGTGTTGGAACCATAAATAATCCTAAGCTAACCCATAAACTGGCATACTGCTTGAGCTATATATTTAAATTGTATAAAACTAAATTTACTAAGCGGAAACATAATAATAAGGAAATAAGAATGAATGCAAGTTTACAACATGATAAATTTGATGAAAGAATTTGAATTACATATCATGACTATGACTGACTATCTATGAAGCCTCTGCTATACTGACTATTTATAGCTGGGACATGCCTCTAACTTCCACTAATTAATACATATGAATAATAACAATATATTACATGAACTATAGCTGACTGGAGTCCCTAAAATAATAGAACTCATCACCTGCTGGCTAAAAGCTGTAAACTGTCTGATTATAATGTGTGGTCTACAATTGGTACCTATATTATGAGACATTGTAGCACATAGACATATATGTGGATAAGTACATATACTTTTCAATGTACTGAGTAAGTGGTGATTAATGCAATAAGTAAAACTGAATAGATACAAAATCTTAAAACATGCATGCTAAGTGAAAGTAGACTCACCAAGGGACTAAAATTAACTGAAAGATGAAGTATATTAAAACATGAGTAACAAACATAATATGATAAGCTAGTGAATCACTACAATTAATTTGATAAATCTTTCCTTTTTTTTAGAATAAGTAGAACTGAAGCTGGGAAGCGGTAAAACATAAATACAACAACAACAACAAACCCAGTGTATTCCCACCTAGTGGGGTCTGGGGGGGGGGGTAAGATGTACGCAGTCCATACCTCTACCTCTGATGAAGTAGAAAGGTTGTTTCCGATAGACCCTCGGCTCAAGGCACGAGATACCACACAAACACATAGTGCAGCACAGAAGCAGATTACATAACATAAATACGGAACCCATAAGTAATATAAAGCAGAGGAAAGCAGGGGAAAGCACACAGATTCATAATACAACATGGAACACGGAACACGGAATCATGACAAGAATAAAACCCCCACCAAGTAATTCCCTACACTAGCGACCCGAACTGGCCCTAATCCTCTGCCGTAATTCGCGTCCTCCAGACCTTCCTATCTAGGGTCATGTCCTTGGTGAGCTGTAACTGTTCCATGTCCCGCCTAACCACCTCACCCCAGTACTTCTTTGGCCTACCCCTACCCCGCCTAAAACCATCCAACGCTAGCCTCTCACACCTACGGATCGGGGCATCCATGCTCCTCCTCTTCACGTGTCCGAACCATCTCAATCGTGCTTTCCGCATCTTGCACTCCACTGAAGTCACACCAACCTTCTCCCGGATAGTCTCATTCCGAACTCTATCCCCTCTAGTCAGTCCACACATCCAGCGCAACATCCGCATTTCTGCCACCTTTATTTTTTGAATGTGGGAGTTCTTAACTGGCCAACACTCCGCTCCATACAACAAGGCCGGACGGACTACCACCCTGTATAACTTGCCTTTAAGCTTGGGCAGCACCTTCTTATCACACAGCACCCCCGACGCGAGTTTCCACTTCATCCATCCTGCCCCAATACGGTGCGAGACATCCTCGTCAATCTCACCGTTACTCTGGATCACGGACCCAAGATACTTGAACTTGTCCCTCTTACATACCTCCTGAGCTTCCAGCTTCACTACTACCTCATTCTCCTGCCTCACGTCATCAAACTTGCATTCCACATACTCTGTCTTGCTTCTGCTCACCCTGAACCCTTTAGACTCAAGAGTTTGCCTCCACACCTTTAATTTGTCAATCACACCCCCTCGGGTCTCATCTATCAGAACTACATCGTCTGCAAAAAGCATACACCACGGCACCTCCCCTTGAATACGCCGCGTCAACACATCCATCACCAACGCAAACAAAAAGGGACTAAGAGTAGATCCCTGATGCAATCCTGTCAGGACAGTGAAATGCTCCGAGTCTCCTCCCGCCGTCCTCACCTGGGTTTTCGCTCTATCATACATATCCTTAATTACTCTGATATATGCCAGCGGTACCCCACTCACCTCCAAAGCACCTCCCTGGGGACTTTGTCATAAGCCTTCTCCAGGTCGATAAACACCATGTGCAGATCCTTCTTCCTCTCCCTATACTGCTCCACCAACCTCCGTACCAGGTGGATTGCCTCCGTCGTCGAGCGGCCGGGCATAAATCCGAACTGGTTCTCCGAAATAGACACTATTTGTCTCAGCCTCACCTCGACCACTCTCTCCCAGATCTTCATCGAGTGACTCAATAACTTAATCCCCCTATAGTTATCGCAACTCTGAATGTCCCCCTTATTCTTATAGAGAGGGATCATGGTACTCCACCTCCACGCCTCGGGCATCTTTGCCGTCCTAAAAATTTCATTAAACAATCCAGTCAACCACCTTACACCAGCCTCTCCAACGAACTTCCAAAACTCCATCGGTATCTCATCCGGCCCCGTCGCCCTACCCCTTCGCATCCTGCGGACAGCATTGTATGTAAATCTTATGTAAATCTTAACATGTTGTAAAACTGATCTGAGGATCATGTATGGATGCTAAATAAGAAAAACATGAATATGTTAAACTGAGAATGCAAGACAAACTATAGCATGTACTGACATGATCTTAATAACATGAATAATTTGTAATACTATCTGAATATTTTACTGAAATCTGATTACTTAATCAAAAAAACCTGAACTGAGATAAATTGAAATTATGGGAGCTATCATGTAACTAACATGGACCAATCTGAACAAATTGGGGTCCAACCTATAACCCCAGTTCGAAGGGTGTCAGGACCTTGCCACTGGTACTAACACATAGATATGTGGATACACTAATCTGTTGTCCCGAAGGACCAGGGTGTCAAGCCTAAATAGATAGGTGACCTTGAGAGAAAGTCAAGCCTAAACTGACGGGTGAACCCTCATATCATATGCTAGCTACATAGTTCTAGAATTTAGGGACTGCTACTAATGACTCTGCCTAAACCTAAGGAGGATCCACCATCCCTACATTCCTTCAGTGTTAAATCCTACTCCCAACTACATGACATTAGCATTATTATGGGTCTAAACATAATGTGATACTTTACGAGTAAGTGCTCAACATGAATATGGTAGTTTGAATATAATTAAAAAAACATGGTCTAACTGAATTTTAACTTGAAAATGGAAATATGTAAAACATAAAGGTATTAGGTGTTCATAACCCGCCAGCACTGAATAATTACAAAATTCAATAATAATAATTGAAATAGTGGTATAAAATCATAGTTTAAAGACCCCAAAACATAAGACATTTCAATACAGAAGTATAATCTATGGATTTAAGCATGGGGACATATTAAACTTAGGAGAATAAAATTTTCTCATAAAAATAATGAAATTCAAGACAAAACATTAAACTTGTAGTTTAAAACATGAATAAGTACAACTCTTATGCTCTTTAGTCCTTTAAATCACATTATAATGCTATCCTTTCAACACATAAGGATTTGTGAATAAACCGCAACTTAAAACATGTAAATTTAACTTGAGATCATATTTTTGGGCACAAGGATGAAAGATTAACCTTGTTTAAAATATCACATACCTCAATTATATGAATTATTGAAGGAAAACTTGAAATTTGAGTTTGAATCCTTGGATTCTTAAGAGGTGAAACTTGGATTTGGTTCTTGGGAAGAAGAGAAGGGATTTAACGTCATCTACTATTGTTTAGGGTTACGGGAGTGGAAATATCATGATTTAAGACTCCTTTAATTATGTAACAGTTATTATAAATAAGTTAGGGATGTGAAAAGACCTCAATGCCCTTAAACTAATTCCAAACGGAGAAATTTTTGCTGGGTGGCGTATGCCAATAGCATACCTAAGGTTGTGGGGCACATGCCAATAGCACACCTTATCTAGTGGCTATTTGCGATCGCCATGCGATGTAAGGCCTTAGCATGGTCATAACTTTTTTCTCGGGTATCAGATTAAGGTGAAATTGGTATTGTTGAAAAACTATTTCAATTATCTATAATTTGGTTTGTCTTGAGATTCAAAATTCCATATAAGTAAAAAGTTATACACGTTCGAAGTTGACCCTAGTAGGATCGAACGCAAAAATTTAGTTGAATCAAAGGCTCTTAGCTCCACTTTGCTCTAAGTTATTTCTATGAACATTATTCACCTAATAAGCACTATTCACACTAGGATAATGATCATGATATATATATATATATATATATATTAAAATACAAATTATGAGATTAGAGTTTATCCATATAGGAATTATGATTTGATTTCTAGCTCAAAAATGCAGGGTGTTACATTATCTCCGCCATGGAATCATACATCCTCAAATGATGGGTAGGAAATTATTGAAACTTTAGAAGTCTTGAGTAAGGTTCATATGACATGTCTATAAATGAAGGATGTAGCTAGACTGAAATATTAAAACTCCTATCATGAAATTGATTTCTGAGCTTACTTGACTTTATTAACGAGAAGAAACTGATTCATGCTAAGAGTTTAGAATTACTTGAAATGTTCATGATACGATCATACCTATACAACTGTGATGTGATAATTGATGTAATAAAATTTCAAGAGTTACTAAAGATGGAATAGGGTACGTAACGTCTCATTAGGAATTGTCCCTAAAAAAGACATATAGAAATCAAGAGTAAAGGAATTCATGGCTTCACCAAGTACATTATGTAAGAAAGAACCATGAGATAATAAGACTAAGGTCATACAATGGGTATTACACTATCTGAGATTGAATACAAGCAAAACTGAGATCATTCACTGACCACTTATCAACTAAATCATGCATAAATATCTGAATTGCAGACATGATGCATGGGCTGAACTAAATTCATAACTTCCACGGACATGAATTAATTACCTCATGGAATAGACATACTCATGTAACTTCAGATAGTAAGACTAGATGGAAAGAAGGAAAACTTTTGGAGCTTATCTTGTCGTATTGCTAAACTGAATAGCTGGCTATACGAGCTGAATCATACTGATCGTTTATACTCAACTAGAGTATTTATCCAACTCTATTTCAAAGAAGATCTAATAACATTAGGGAGAAAAGAATTCTCGGGAAATATCTGAGTGAGATATCTGAACAAGGAATCTTAATATGAATTTTGTAACATGGAATATAGGCCTATAAAACATAGGCTAGGGTAGAATTACTATGCCTTAGACAAAGTAACAGCCCACTTTCAATCTTAACCACACTTATTAAATACTCCCTTAACTATACTTTCCCCTTTAAAAACCATGCATATTTGATACAAATTTTAATTCTTACATGGGTACATATAACCATTCCCACCAAAGTATGGGTTGAACTACACACTCTTACCATTTTCAAGCCTAACTAAAAATCACAAGGTGCTACACATATCACCATAACACTAGTCTGAACCATGAATTTGATACCCCATCCTTGTTTAATAGCTCTTATCTCTAGAATAATTCTTCATACCACTTCAACAACTAAATTCACCTCTTATTAGGAATTCACTAGCACACAATGCACCCATCCACTTATATACCAACATGACATTCAAGACTATAATTATAACCGCATCTGAACTTCTAGGAAAATAATCCACCAAAGTATTTTTCCAATATTCTCTAATACCTCTATCAATAACAACTTCCATGCATTATTCGACACACACAAAATTTCAACTAACCATGACATATATCAAAATATCTACCTCAATATTCCATCAAATTCATAGCCTTACATAGAACAATTATACAATGATATTTTCCTAATACAGAATATTTACTCTCTTCCATCTAACAAATTGCTCATCACCACAATCTTGACATTAGGAGAGATCACTGAATGGTTAGAACATGAGGACCTGATAATAGAAGAATGCTACACATAACTTGGAAACTTAATTGGGGCCTGAGAAATCGAGTATCCATGGCATGGATTTATTAAATAGATCTAAACTATGTACATACATGACATAATCTGAATATTGCTAATCATTAAGAGTGTAGAATGAGTTCCTGGAACTGTACATATTGTAAAGCATAAGTACATGAGTCATTAGTTGAATGAACTGAGTTTGGAGTTCACAAATTCATGGAATATGATATGTACTTCTGAGTAAACTGGAACAACTCATACTAGGAACTGGAAGCATACATGATTCTATAGAAAGTACATAAATAGGAGCTATGATCATGAAGCTAACATGTAAGGCATGAGTAGATGTCACGATGATTGAAGTACAAAACTTTGCACCAAGATATGAGTCGATCAGGTATCTTCCACCCTTACTAATGTTCTACAATATACTGGCATCACTACTAGAATCTGAGAGCCTGACTTGGTTCCTTGTTCTATCATTTCCCCTAGCTTTATTCCATCATTCTAAGTCTATAGGCCCATTTAATAATCTCTAAACCAAACTGCAATTACTCTATTCTAGAGTCTGGGATTTAATACTAAGCTCACCCTAAAAAACTACACTGAAAGTGTAAAACTCGCTACTAGAACTTTCTTCTGAGAAACAAATCTTAACTTTCCATAGCCACAATAGTCATCATATAACAACTAAAACATTAATTAACTTAGAATCCTTGGGAGTATCATCATATCCTGAGTTCACACCATCTAGAATTTCAACTCTTCTTTCTATTAGCTCAATCATCAAAGATTAAAACTTAGATTCTAAATCTTAACATGGATATTCCTAATATGTATAATGAGCTATACTAACTTCTTTCATAGCCTAATAATATCACACCTCTAAGCTTGTATTTTCCCTAAACTATGAGAATTACCATTACACCAACAAACCCATTATTAACAACATATAACCTATAACTTAGCTTGTAAGAACATCATATACTATATAGCCTCATTCACACTTAACAGCTCAAGGGTACTATCAAAGATCACACACTATAAAAACTTCTAAATACTACAATCCCTATCACCTTGGGAAAACCTCTAATGATACACACATCATATTAATAAATTTTAAATCAATAAACTTAAATTCTTGAATGCTCTATTTCAAGCCTACTGGTTCATCTTTTATAAACCTAGGCCCATGGATAAAAAATCTACTAAATCGAGATAAACACTATCTCCACTTTACTACTGCTAAACTTTTGGGTTCATGTTTCTAGCTCTAGATCATATTTTCTCATAGGATTCTTATAAGGGATCTAAAAGAATATCTGATTTAGGTTAGTGCAGGATTTTCATGAAAATGAATGAAATACTTCATACTTTAGAAAATAAAGGCACCATTGGGATACTTTTTGAGCCAACATGTAATCACATAATTATCTGTGGGGACTCTTTGAGAAATCTCTATCTATAGGAATTTAAGCTTTAACTTTTATTTGTTATTTGAAAATATGGTAGATTTGACATTAATCAAGCATGATGAGAATCTATATAAGTTTCTTAAAGAACCTTTCTACTGCATGATCTGAGACATGAAACAAGGGAAATATTTTCTAAAAACGCTATTGCCTCCGAAAGAAAAGTACAGATATCTCGTTACCGTTCTGTAAGACTCTACAAGACATGACTTCATAGACACTCTAGAATACTTGAACATAATTATAACGCCTCAAGTATGTACCCTGAATGCTCATGTGCTAAAATAAATACTAAATACTGAAAATAGAAGACTGAAACATCTCTCTGAATTACTCTATTCTGAAAGCCTCTAACTTTCTGAATATAGAGTTGATAGGAAAAGCTCCCAACTAACTCCGACTACTACATACTGGAATACTGAAATGATAAAATGATATAATAACTTTGTCCTAGAACTATGAGAACTCACCACTAAGTCTGATGCTGCTACTTTGAATTGCTAAGTACGGTTAGGAGCCTTTAAGTCTGAACCTATGGTATAAAATATCATAGCACAAAAGAAAGATATGCATCAGTACTTTAAATGCACTGGTGTGCTATGTGAGGTAGGCTGATGTGCATGGGTTCATGAGCATGAACAAATAACTGATTGAGTAACATGAATATGACTAAATGAGAACACATGTATAACTGAAACTGATAAAATACTAATTATGCAATACTGTGTACATATCTACATATGCTTTATGTGAGATCTTGGTAACACTGAATACTGAGTTTTGATAACTGGAAAATATATATTTGAGTTTACTGATACTGTATTACTGATCACTAAGTGGCTGTTTCTAATAGTCTTGATGCTATGGAACTTTGCAGAGTTCCAAACTGAGCTGGGTGACTATCTGACAGTCCTGATTTTGTAGAATTGAACTGAGTTCTATACTGAGACTAATACTAAAATTGTGGGAGGTAATTATCTAAACAATATGCCCCTTCTCTAAACTAATTTGGGGTCCAACTTTTTATCCTAGTTGGAATGGTGTCAGTACCATGCCACGGGTAAAAAAAAGTATTGAGTCACTATCATATGGTAGGTGCTCTAAATGAGAGCGATGGTACCCTAAACTAGATGATAAGACACCTCATCAACCCTCAACTGGCCAGTTGATGTAATAACCTACGCTACCTATGTAGTTATAGAACACAAAGACTGCTTTTAAGGATCACACACTCTACTAGCAGGTGAGTCCCCATCCTTGGGTTCACTCGATGTTGAATCCTACTCATAACTGTATAGACACTGAAAAGATTTCTAAAATGTACTAGGTTGGACTAAACTGTTACTCATCATACTATCTAACTAAACTAAATTGAGTTCACTAGGTTCCACTAACTAAATGAGTACTGCTGAGATCTTTTAACTGACCGAGTTTACTGAGTTCTGAACTAAGTATTGGATTGAGATTGTGACCGGTTTTGAGTATTACTATTCATAACACTACTGAGAAAGTTCTATAAATACTATAGCTCTAGGTAAATAGCTATATTTTTGGGTATTGAATACCTCCAAGACTCGATAGCATGAAAAGTAAAGCACTGCATGACTTTTATAGAAAAATAGTACTTGCTTACCAATAATGCATTCATTTAGACATTTTTGTGAAACACTTGATATACATGAGCTTGTGCATAGTTGAAATCACATAACAACATGTCATGCTTGGAATAGTCAATTCACCAAAGTATTTTTACAAATACTTGGGGAGTATGGGCATTTCACATATCAATAAACATGTAATACTATCATGGATACTACATTCAACTTAAAATTCAAGGATTCAACTTGAAGTTCACATAAGTCAATCCACAACTAACTAGTTTTCATGATACTTGTGATACATCATGGAATTTAAAACCCATTTAAAATCATAATCAAGATTTACATTCAAATACAACATAAAATCTATGAAATCAATTAACTTGTACTTTAAAAAAGCTTTTTGAACTCCAGGGGCGGAATAAAACCCTTGAATGAACACTTCACATACTTTGGTGCTGGAATTGGTGAAGATTAATGGTGAGTCTTGAAGCTTGAATCTTGAATTAGAAGCCCTAGGGTTTTGTTTATTAGTAACCATGCAAAATATGAGTTTGATGATCAAACTCACCATCATCAAGTTGTTTTTTCTTTTTTCTTAAAAGGTAGATGGATGAATAGAGTAGGTGAATAGTAACTCTGCCCCTGGCTTTGAATAGTAGGTTTCTTAGGATTATCCAAATTTTAATCTTACCTTGCAACTCATTGATGATGCTAGCTCTTTGAGACTTTAAATTCTTACCTAAATTTGAGAGAAATAATTAATATTTTGCCCTAGGAATGGTTAATTTCATTTTTTTGGGGCTGAATAGTGGTGGGAAAATGACCCAATTACCCCTCTGGATGTGGTTTTTAATGAGTAGAAATTGTCCCTAGTGATGCATAGCCCGACGCACCTCATCGATTGTATCAACGCTATAGTCACCGCGTCACTCCGAGTTCACATCGGCTCACTGGAATTTGAAACTGAGAGTTAGGGTGGAGGAAAAGGCCTTTTTCCCTTAAAAATGGAAAAATAGAAACTAAAAAATAGGTGCGGGAAATGGAGAGTGTGTCATGGGCTAATCGCCTCAGCTTACTGCCTCTTATGAAAGTGGCTGTAATTTTTCGCTTGGGTATCGGATTAAGTAAAAATTGGTATCGTTGGAAAGATAATTAAATTATCTACAATTATGTGAGATTTTAACTTAAAAGTTCCACATATATCAAAATTTATTAAGTTTCAAAGTTGAACATTGTAAAATCAAATACAAAACATTGGATGAATCAAAGGATCTTAACTTGGCTCTAAATGATTTCTATGAACATTTTAAACCTTATGAGCATTTAACACACTAGTATAAATATCATGAAACTTATATTTACATGAGAATAACTTGAATTATAACTTATACATGTTATAACGATGGTTCAAAAACTAGCCCAAAATATTGGGTATTACATTATCTCCCCCTTGGGAATATTTGTCCGCGAATGAGACTGGTTAGACTGAGAGTACTATATGAAGGTAACTGAGATCATATTCTAAATATGCATGACTTGGAATATTATTGCATAAATAATTATAAAACATTATACATGAACTAAATTTCATGAACTAAACTGATTTCTAGAATACATATAATAACATGAAAATGATTATAAGGCTGAGATAGAAATGAGAGAGTCAACTGATTAGTAACTATTACTTCAAGTTGTATCCTATTTTATGAATAAAAATGAAAGATTTAGGACATGAATACTCGAGGTATTACAATACATCCCCCTCTTAGGATACTTCTTCCCTTGAATAATACTAACTTGGCTTAAATACTAAGGATAGACTGAGATGTTGCACGGGGAAACTTATGGACTTAATTATGACTGAATATCCGGGATATGAAGATAATGTATGATGCATGAACTGAGCTGAATTCAGAAATTACATAGATACAACTAAGTTGCCTCTTAAAATAGCCATATTCATGAGAATTTTGAATAGTAATACTAGATGGATAGATGGAAAGCCATAGAAACATGTCTATTTGATTGTTGGACTAGATTGCTAGCTATACGAACTAAATTATACTGAAAGATTATACTCAACTATACATTCCATTTGTAAACCAACATAAAATTGGATCCTATCTACATAACCACACATTAACTTGTAGGCAACCAACCACAAAAGATTTTTCTCATACTCTCTAAACTTCAATCCTTAAAACTTTCATACACTACCCTAAGAAAACATATATAGAATTTCAACTAATCATGACATAAAGAGAGCTCACTGAAATGTTAGAGAATAAGGACCCAAAACATTAAAAAATATCTTTGACACTCAACTGAGGCCTGAGGAATAAAGAACCAATGACATGGTTTCATCAGAGAGGTCTGAACTGAGGACATACGTGACATAAATATTAATTTTGCTGATCATTAAAAGTATGGCATGGGTACTAGAATTGAACATACTGTAAAGCATAAGTACATGAGTCATGAGTTTCATGACCTGAGTTTGGAGTTCATGATTTCATGAAACATGATTTGTACTACTAAGTGAGTTAGAACTCCTCACACTAAAAACTGGAAGTGTACATGGTTTTCTATAAAGTACAGGAATATGAGCTGTAATGATGGAGCCGACATTTAAAGCATGAGTAGATGTCGTGACGACACAAAAACTTTGTACTGAAATAAGAATAGGTTGCGAATCAGCCTCCCTTACTGCTATTCTACACATAGTGGCATCACTACTAAATTTGAGGGTCTGACTTAGTTACTTTTTCTATAATCTCCCCCTTAGACTAAAGCGATTATCTTAAGTATGCGGACCCTTTTTGTAACTCTAAAATTTCAATAGCCCATAACTTAGCTGGTAAGAATATTACATACTACATTGCTAGCTTCATTAATACTTAGCAACCCAAGGATACTATCTAAGAACCCGCATTATAAAGCTTAGAAATACTATAATCCCGTGTCACCTTGGGCATACCTCTATATCAAATGCTATCAAGGGTTTCTTAGAATGGGTCTGAGAGCACATCTGACTTAAGCTCAATGAACGATTTCCATGAATAAGAATGAATATTCTCAAAGTTAAGAAACATAAGGGAACTAATGGGATATTTTGGGCCTGCGGGTAATACTATAATTATCTATAGGGACTGTCTGAGAAAACTCTGTCTATAGAAATTTAAGCTTGACTATTTCTGTTACCTCAAAACATGGTAGAGATGGTATGAATAGAGAAAGATGAGAATTTGTATAAATTTCTTAGATAACTCTTTTACTGCAGGATCTGAGACTTGAAAGAAGAGAAATATTTCCTAAATTCCATGTAGCCTCTTGAAGAAATGTACAGACATCACTGTACCATTTTTTAAGACTCTACTAGACATAGATTCATGCACACCGTATGATATTTTAACTATGTGCTTTGATACTATGTTTGTAATGCCCCGGGAGTACACACGATGCATGAAACAACAAGTGATGCCAAGCTAACCCATGAATTGGCATACTATTGTTCAACTGATTTATAATGCATAAGATAATTGAATTTACTATTCAAAAACATAATCATGGCATAATATGAATAGTTACAATATAGATAAGGTTTACAATTTTATTAAAACTGAGAAGAGAACTGAGACTACATAAAAGATTCTGACTGGCATCTATGAATCCTCTACTATACTGAATATAGAAAGTTGGGACATGCCTCCAACTACCACTAATCAATAAATATAAAAAAATAAATGAACTCTACATGAACCAAAACTGTCTTGAGTTTCTGAAGTAGGAGAACTCATCACCTGCTATCTAGAATTTGCAACTATCTGATCGTGATGTATGGGCTACAAATAGTTCCTACATTATGAAATAATGTAGCCCCAAAGACATAAATATGGATCGGTACTTCTGGAATGTACTGAGTACGCAGGGGTGAATGCTATAAGTAAGACTGATTTCATACGTAATCTTAAAACATTCATGATAAGTGAAAGTAGAATTACTAATAGGCTGGAATAAGCTTAAAGCCGAAAATATCTTAAAGCATGATTGACAAACATACTCTGATAAGATGGTGAATCTCTACACTTAGTTTCTATAAATCTTTACTTTAATGATATAAGTAGAATTAAAGTTGGGATATGGTAGAACATCGATACTGTATGAATACTGAGTCTTTAACTATGTGATGGGGACTGACATAAATTGAGGATCTGAATATATAATAAAACTGAGCAAGACTGGATAAACATACTAACTTATTTGATTAACTAAATAACTAATATCTGAATATTGGTCATGTAAGACTAAACTGTACTTAGTCTGAATAACTAGACTGAAACAGTAGAGTATTATGCATATGAGGTAAGGACTGACTGAATAATATGAGATAACTGATCATGAATACATGTAAACTGTATTATCTGAGAATACAAGACCAAGCATATAATATAATTCTAAAATAGTCTATAAACTAAAATACTGAAATACTAGTAGTTGAATAACTGATAGTTGTACGCTATGGTCAAGCAAACCTAAAACTAAAATTTGAACTAAATTCTGAACATAGACTATAACTAAGATCATGAGAGGTATATCTTTGTACCATATTGATGAATGGAATAGCATGCACCATATGCGTCCGGCATGATCCATTGCCTCAAATCATAAACATATAGGACAAATAATTTATTTTGGTATATCAACACACCTTATCCCCCTTGGGAGAAAACCTCTACCCTTTGGTCTTTAACTGACTCCTTTAGTTTGACCAAACTAGAGTCCTTATCTTGAATCTCTTTCACTTTCGAAACTAGAGAAGATTTGGAACTACTCTAAACCTAAACATTTCCTTCAGCTGAATCAACGAACCTCATACCAAATTTAGGTCACCGGTGAATTTCCCAAACTAACTCCGTATTATCATTTTCCATATGAGCAACACTGCCCATAGATAATTTACTAAGGGTGTCTGCCACTATATTGGCCTTGGCAGGATGATACAACACACTCATATCATAATCTTTCAATAATTCCAACCACCTTCTCTGATAAAGATTCAACTCCCTCTGAGTAAACACATACTGTAAGCTTTTGTGATCTGTAAACACATCAACATGCACCCCATAAAGATAGTGTGTCAAGATTTTCAAAGATAACACAACTACAGCTAAATCAAGATCATGAGTTGGGTAATTCCTATCATGAGGCTTTAGCTGTCTAGAGGCATAGGCTATAACCTTGCCTCTCTGTATTAAAAGACAACCCAAACCAACTCTAGAGGTATCACAATACAACACAAGACCATCTTTACCATTAGGTAATGCTAAATATAGGGGTAAAGTGAGTCGAGTTTTCAACTCCTAAAAACTCTTCTCGCAAGAATCTGACCACTGAAACTTAACTTTCTTCTGGTCAATGTAGACATAGGAGATGCAATAGATGAGAAACCCATAATAATATATCTATAATTGCAAGGTAAACCTAAGAAACTCCTAATGTCTGATAGAGAGATAGGTCTAGGCAAATTTCTTACGGCTTCTATCTTTTTTAGGGATGAACTCTAATACCCTCACTAGAAGACCAAGGAAGCTACTGACCTTAGCCAAAACTCTCATTTGCTGAATTTGGAAAACAATTGGTGATCTCTCAGAGTTTTTAATACAATTCTAAGATGGTCTAGATGATCATCCCCACTATGAGAATTGACAAGAATATCATCAATAAAGACTACGACTAACATGTCTAGATACTGTTTGAACACTCTGTTCATCAAGTCCATAAAGGCTGCTGAGGCATTTGTTAGTCCGAAGGACATAACTAGAAACTCAAAATGACCATAACGATTCTGAAAGTTGTCTTTGGAATATCACATTCCCTTACTCTAAGCGGATGATAGCCGGATCTAAGGTTTATCTTTGACAAATAACTTACACCTTGGAGTTGATCACTATAAGTGATCAATTCCAGGAAGAGGATATTTATTTTAACTTTATTTATATGATGATAGTCAATGCAAATTTGCAAAGAAACATCTTTCTTTCATATGAATAGAACGGGGGCCCCTATGGAGAAACACTAGGCCTTAAGAAACATTTATCTAAAAGATCTTTGAGTTGCTCTTTAAACTCTTTAAGCTTAGCCGAAGCCATACAATAAAGAGGAATAGAGATAGGCTAAATATCTAAGAGAAGTTCAATACAGAATTCTATTTTCCCATCAAGAGGTACCCCTAGAAAATCTTTGGGAAAAATATTAGGAGACTCATTAACTCACTGACTGACTGAACTGTTAGAGTCTCAAACTTAGTATCTTTGAGTCGAACTAGATGATAGATACATCATCTGGAGATCAACTTTTTGTCTTTGAGATAAGATATGAAATGACTCATGGGAGACACTGAACTACCTTTCAACTCAAAGACTGGCTAATCTGGAAACTAAAATTTCACCACTAGGGTGCGATAATCTATAGTTGTATAATAGGAATGGAGCCAATCTATGACAAGAATAAGATCAAAGTCAAGCATATCGAACTCTATTAAGTCTACTAAGATTTCTTTATGAGGGACAATAATAGGACATTTTCTATAGATCTACTTGGCAACAACTGACCCACCTATTGGGGTATAAACCAAAAAGGGCTCAGGGATCTTTTCAAGACTTACTTAAAAATTTACTGCAACTAATGGGGTCACATAGGAGAAACTTAACACAAGGTATAACAACACAAAAGCATCAAGATGAAATAAATGAATCATACTAATAAAAACATCTGGTGAATCCTCCTCCTCCTGACAGAATGATAAAGCATAAAATTAATTATGGCGCTCACCACCACTAGTACTGGATGATGCTCCCCGAGAAGGAACTAGGCGACTTAAAGGAGTTGGTGCACTAGTATCTTGAGTCTGGGGAAGAACATCTCTGTTTCCCTACTTGGTTTGTGGACACTCTCTAATCCTATGACCCAACTTACCTCATCAAAAATAATCTTTCTGACAATCTAAATACTTAACAGGGTGATTCTTACCACACTTAGCACATGGAGGATAAATGGGCCTTTCACTAATACTATTCTGTAATCAGGATATAGAAGACTTACCCCACTACTCCTGCCTAGCCTGGGAGAGGAATCAGTAGCTGAAGATGGTGCTGGCCTAGAAGAACGATTCTGAAACTGCGAACGATTTCACCCTCCAGACCTAGCCTGGCCATACTCAAACTGCCTGTTCTAGCCCTTTTATTATTTCTATCTTTTCCCTTCAACATTTATACCTTAATATGTTGAGCATGAATCATTAATCTAGCAAGATCTATATCTCTAATAAGCATGGTAGCCCTACACTCCTTGACTACTAAGCTAGACACTCCAGTCACAAATATACTAATGCTAGCACTAGGATCAGCTACCGTATCAGGGGCATACTTAGATAATTAATTGAACTTAAGGCAGTACTCCTTCACTATCATTGAGCCCTAGCTCAAATTCACAAACTCTTCTATCTTAGATTCTCTCATTTTACGTGGAAAGAACCTATCTAGAAAAGTATCTCAGAATACCTGCCAACTCATAATAGCTGTTTTCTTACCTATACCATTCTTTGACACAACTACCAAAGCATATGCTATATCCTTCAGCCTATAGGATGCCAATTCTACACTCTCCTTAATTTTTTTCACCTCATCTAAATAAATATTTGGGTCCTCACCTACTTTCGACCCAAACAACTCTGGCGGATTAATTCTTAGAAAGTCTCTGCTTTTAGTTGCTACTAATTCCCCATTCTGCTGAAGAGAGACTGCATCCTGATGGTTTCCCTAAATATTGGCAGCCGTAGATTGGGTCAACGACTGAAAGACATCCCAAAACTCAGTATAGGATACGTTTTCATTCAAAGGATCGGCGGGCTGGATTTTTTGGTTACCATTAATGCGGGTGTTAGCTCGACGAGGAGGCATATTCAACAGTCACACATGAGGACAAGTTTAAAAATGATAGAGATACTTTAAGCATGATAGATCATAAAAGAAAGAGAAGATGTCCTAAGAACATCCCATAGAATCTTTCTCATAAATGTGGCATGGTTCACACCAATGATCAAGACATTACATAACGCGGCTTGTCTGACCCCCTAGGATGCTTATAAACCTTAGGCTTTGATACCAAGTTTGTAATGCCCCAAAACCTAATCCCGAGCTGTCACACAATGCTTATGACTATGAGTAGCCTTAAGCTAACCCTTTCTATCTGTTACTAAGTTTGAATCTCATAATAAAGGAAACATAGATATAAGAGCCAAACTATATGCAAAAAACTATCTGAAATAACTGAGAAAAATCTGAAGTAATGTCTGAAATATCAATACTGAATAATCTGATTCAAATCTAGTAGTTTGATAAGCCTCTACTAATAATAACTAGAGAGTCACTGGGAAAAAACCCCCCTGCTAACTCGAACTATCTGAAATGAATACTAAATCATATGAACTATTAAGCTAAAAAATCTAAATGACTAAGTCCCTGGACTATGAAGACTCCCCAACTGTCAGACGTAGATGGTGATGCTCGATTTACTCACGCTGCTGATACTAAGCACCTAAACCTACATTATAAGACAATATAACACATAAGCATATATGTGAATCTGTACTTTGAGAATGTATTGAGTTTATAAGGGTGAAATGCATAAGTAAAACATCATCTCATCAGCATAATTTGTTAAATAGTGCATGCTAAATATAAATGACTCACATAAATTGGAATATCTTAAATACTGAAATATGAAATCATGAATAACAAATCATACTTTGTAAATCTAGTGAGTAATAACATTTAGTTCAGAAAGTTGTGCTAATGTTCTGTCTGTAAATCATACTAACTGTAAAAAGAGCTGACTTCTATATCTGAAATTTGAAAGCTGAAATTTGTAGCTAATATCTTTTTGTAAAGCATAATTTGAATAAATTCATAAGCCTTTACACTTAATTTTCTAAAAGCTTTTCTGTTAATCTTTTACTTTAACTAGTAGGAAGAATACTTTTAAAACTATTCTGCAAGGGAGGTTCTTTAACTGACAAAAATCATGTGAGCTAACATGGAATCCAACATCTCATTCCCCTAATGGGAAAACCTCACGATGTGGAGAGGTGTCATACTCTTGTCAAGGAGTATAACCTGAGCTAAGTGATCACATCTCTAACTGTCATCCACATAGTAAAAGGAATAATCTGATAATCTTTACCTATGTTGGCTTCATAGTTCTGTGGAAGATAGAGAACGCTAATCTCGTACTTCCCAATGGGTGCTAAATACTACTCCCTTTAAACTGCACTGATTCTGTTGGAAATCCACTTTAAAACTAGCATAAGGGTTTATTCTGTAACCAATTATACATTTGTTTGATTAAATCTTTAAATAAAGCTTATCTAAATTTTATAAACCGTAGAAATTTTGTAAACTGGATTCCTTAGCTAAATTGAGGTTTAAAAGATCAAAGCTTTATTCTAATTCTGTAAATAACCTGATCATAGATAGCTTAAATCATCATGTTTCTTTAAAATTCAACATATAAACTTGGGCTTAATAACCCATCCATCAAATTTATGTAAAAACATCATAATAATCATGCTTAAAGTGAAAACAATGATAATTCATCTAAAAATCTAAAATTTTTTGCAATAGATATGAAAATATGAAAATAGCCATGCAATTCATCTTCAAAATCTCTCAAAATCGCATTATCTTGCAAGTCAAAAAAAATAGGTATTAACCCTAATTTGAAATTCATGTATAAACATTTAAAATCATATGAAATTGTAATTAGAAGCTTGGTTTTTGGCACAAGGATAGATGAAGATCCTTGTTCATAAACCCCATATACCTTGATAGATAACTAGATGAAGAAACTTGAATTTTCGATTCCAATTTGAGTTATTTATTATCTTATCTTTGGAATCCTCACTTTAGGGGTTTCTTGGAGAAACGACTGAGGATTTTAATTTCTTGGCGAAGGAGCTTTTGAGTTCTATGATTTTTCTTGAAGGAGAATTGATGAATAATGAGCATAATAGGCTTAGAATGAGTTTAATCATGTGTAATCCAAGAATTGGGAGCTTAGGAATTGACTAAAATACACCCTTAAAACATCTAAATGGAACTAAAAAATAGAACTAAAATACCAATTTAATAGGCCACCACGATACGCTATTATCACAGTGGCTCACTGGGTCAGGGACAATTGGGAACTGAAAACTCTCCGGGATGCGGAGCTATCGCAGTGCCACTTTGGAATACCATTTTGGCCATTATCGCGACATGGTGAAGTTATGTAGGCTTACAGAAAATTGACAAATGGGAAATTGGACCACTCTGCGATGTGCCAATATCATGAAGGTCCACTGGAAATGACAATTATGAAATTATACTTCATCGTGACGCGGTGACTGCCCAGTTGGCACACTGCTTACTTAAAATACCCTAACTTTTTCATCGAGTGTCATATTTGGGTGAGTATGGTATTGATAGAAAGATTATTCAATTCCCCACATAATAGAGGGCCCAAATATGAAAAATTTCACATTCATACAAAGTTATTCATCTTTAAAGATAATCTTTGACATTCTAGGGATAAATTTTAAGCTAGAAAAAGTTTGGGATATTACAAAGGTACAAATTCTATACTACTCTTTTATTTCCATATAGTGATTTAAATCTTGCTTGTTTTATCCCGACTCATCATTCGGGGATGAATTATCCCAAAGGGGGATAATGTAACAACTCGTATTTTCAGTCTAGAACATAAACCATAATTCCTAAGAATAAAGGTCTCAAAAACCAATGACTCGTGTCCAAATATTAGTATGTTAATCAAATATGTAGTGTGAGAATCTAGTTGTGCATGAATTGAGATTATATAGGTCTCTTAACTCAAGGATGAGTTGAAAACTTTACCATCGATTAAGTTTTACTGAATGTCTCTACTTTGGTCAACTTCCATCGATCATAACTTCCTATGTATAATGGTTAGAGGTCCTACTATATATTAAATGAAAGTTCTTTGAGTCTTTACTCTAACATAACTGGTTTCACCTTAATCCGATATCAGAGTGGAATATTATTCTGGTTTTACCTCAGCACATTTATTTGTTATCACGGTGATGACTGGAGGTAATAAGCCACTAACTAAGTAATGACTTATCAGCCAAGTCATCAGGCTTAACCAGCATGTGACCAATTCCATTCTTAAGTGACGACTTGAGGTGTTTGGCCGTCACCCAAGTGACGACTTATCAACCAAGTAGTAACCCAAAAATAGAATAAGGTCAACCATAGTCACAAAGTGATGACTTAAGCTGATAAGTCATCAATATATGATGACTTATCAAGTCATCAACTGAAAATTTCTGCAATTTGTATATACTTTCCCTGGGGTATTTTGGTATTTTCCCCACCCCAAATTTCTTCTAAACGATTTAAATCAACCAAAACACGTTATAATATTTTTTATCAGTTTTAAAATAGCTCAAACTCTCTCTACTCTCAAGAACAAAAGAAAATTCGGGTTTCCTCTATGTTCAACATTCTAAGAAACTTGTCAATATTTGAGTCCTATTTTTCAAATAAAGTAATCTAAAGTACGTGGGATTTTCTGAAACTACATAGGCATGGTGAAATCATTTTAATAATGTTTGAACGATAAGAAACCATATATTTACAAAGGGTTTTGAATTTACAATGACAATTATGCATTGTGAACTCTTTTTATGGTATATATTGTTTGGGTCTTGAGGCATTCCCTTGAAATTGAATTATGTTCATGTATGTATACATCTATATGCTTTTTTGTTATGAAACTCGAATTGAGAGCATGAATAATTAAACTTCCTCTCACGTTATTGGTCCTCTTGATTTCACAAATTACATGTTGTTCAATAACATATTGAGAAGAATGAGATAAATATTTTTACTATTATTTAAGGATTTGATATTTGTTATGAATTGAAGAGAGGGTGTTTTCTTGGTTGTAAATGTTAAAGATGAGCATTGAAAGAATTGCATAGTTTTCTACAAAGTAATTGACCACCACTTGTTTGAGAATTTAAAGAGAGGATCTTTGCGTAAGTTTTCATGTATTTCATAATACAAATTCTTTTATACCGTCTGAATGATTTGGTGGTCCAAACACTATGTGTTGAATAAAAATACTATAATATGATATTGTATGGCTTATATGACTTATAAGTCTTGATATGATGATACCAAATCAGACGAATGCCATAATAGACTCAGAATAGGATTTACTACAGAAAGTTTTCAGTTATTAGACCACATTTCAGAAAGATGCATGATTTAAAATGCTAAAAATGGGCTTAAAGAGAGCTATATAGTTGCCTAAAGAAGGCATTTGAGTGTAAGGTCTCATCGCTAGAAATCGAGTTTTGCCGATTTGGGTGATATGATTGGCTAAGGTCAATCTATACTTGTCCTAGAGAGATTGGTAGACTTGACTAGTATGTAGGACCCCTATCCTTGAGGCAAACTTGTATGTGGGGGCTTGGCCGATGAGTTAATGGCGGACCCATATAGTACGCAGGTACTAGACTTTTAGGGTGTACTATCTAGCTTAGAAGCAAGACAAAGAGTGAGTCCTGGTTTCAAAGAAATGTGTTAAAGTCTTTTAAGTATGCCCATGTTATTTCATATATCATATGTAAAATATTTTATGAATTGCTCTCACTTATGTTGTATTAAAGTGCATTATTTTTAGATTGCTCTGCATACCAGTACATCTGTATTAACCCCCCTATATTTCAGGATCTGAGGCACAGTCCTGGGTTCCCGTTAAGTAGTAGATTTTGTCTGTTAGAAGTTTGCAGTTGGTGAGCCTCCCTTATTGTGGAACGCCTTATTTTGGGATATTGCTATTTGATTTTTTTTGTTTATGGTCCAACTAGGGGCCTTGTCCCAGTTTTCAGATAGAAATTGTTTTCATATTGTTACATATTTCCCAGACTAGTGTCATGTATTATTTTATGTTTATGAAATTTTATTCGATTTGTTAAGTTATAGTAAGAAAATGACCATGTTTCCATTTTAGTTCGATTTGTTAAGTTATAGTAAGAAAATGGCCAAGTTTCCATTTTAGCTATGTTTTCTGCATTTCCTTATAATATATGAGATATGTATATGATTGCCAATTAGAGAAGGGCACTCGGTTCTTCATGGTTCGGTATGCTCGTCGCGACCTAGGCCTCGGTTTGAGTTGTGACAGACATTTGAATTTACTATTTACACGACTTGGGTTTGTAGGAAAAAGACACGACTGCCTCTCAAAATTAAAAGTTTCAGCTGAAATCCCAATTTTGAGGCTCACCGCTGAGCGCTATTAGTTCCACTGCTATACACACAATCGAGCGGTGTAATCACGGTGACCTACTATTTTGGACAATCCCGACTTTGATGCTTACCACTGAGCGCAATTGGGTCCACCACTATAGGCATCCCGTGCGGTGTAATCGTGGCAGCTTAGTGCCTCATAGGAAAATGTCTATAACATTTTGCTCGGGTATCAGATTAAGAAAAAATTGGTATCGCTGGGAAGTCTGACTCAATTATCAACTATTTGGTGGGTCTTCAACAAAAAAATTCAACATATATCAAAAGTTATACACATTCAAAGTAGATCCTTGTAGAATTGAATACCAAACTTTGGACGAATAAAAGATTCTTAGCTCAACTTTGCTCTCTGTGGTTTCTATGAACATTTTTCACTTCAAAAGAACCTCCCACACTAGGATAAATATAATGAAACATGAACTAAAATATGAATCATGGGATTAGAATTTGCACACGTAGGAACGATGGTTCGATTTTTAGCTCGAAAATATTGGGTATTACTGAAAACTATTTCACTCGATGCAACCTCTTAAGTAACTATAAGTAAACCTAATAGGTCGTGTATTACATCTGCAAAGAAAAACAATGCAACGATAGTTAATGTTGCGGTATGCAATGCAACAACAAATTTTTTTTTTGTGAGCCCACTAGATGTCACGGCTTCACCAAGTGACATGCTAATAAACTTATAATGAGATATGAAATGGGAATAAATACATGGTTTTCCATCAGCAACAATCAGTTGGTTATCATGGCGGATATTTTCATCCAAAATTGATATAACGAATATCTTCACCTCAGCTCCATCAAGCACTATCTCTGCAGGTATGTCATCTACATTTTATACCACTATTGTCTTTTCTGGAAGTAATTCTACCTGTCGTATCGTGCATCATATTGGATGTACTAGATTTTTATATTATAAAAGGACTTTTGGAAAACAGCTAACCTAATGTAATTGTTACTATATTGATAAAGTCTTAATCCCAACTAGTTGGTAAATATGTGTATTTGTGTATACATATATATATATATATGTATGTAGGTATATATTTTATGTATAATACATAAACTTGCCCTTTAACTTGTTCTCAGTTGGCATCTACACTCTCCAACTTTTGTTGTGCACGAGTTGGCACATCAAATTGTATAAAGGTGATTTGTAAACTCGTGCATCATGCGTGGCATAAATGTAGAATTCAACCTAGGACACGTATTTCCCCAACGTTTCTGAGGCACTGCTTGTTCGTCAATCTTGACTCTTATATCTGTGATAGAAAAATCATAAAAAAAGGGTGTTTGAGTGCAAATTATTCGGTAATTATTATGTGTCATTGCGAAGCCATTACATGGATAGGCAAGAGTTATTCAAAATTTATAGGAATGAGTGAGATAAAATAAACATTTCTAGATTCAACATTGCAAATATTTCCTTTGTTAATATAAGGACTTTTGATAGGTTGAGTTATAGTTATGATGGATTAAGTCTGTAACTAAACTTGATTAGCATTTATAGCATTTGAGGAATGGTTAGATATGGTTGAAGATATAATAGATAAAATTAAGGATCATCTAAGAATGGTGGCGACATTATTGGTTGCTATGAATAAAAATTGACATACTTGGTCACGATACGGAATGTTGAACTTTCTAGAAAACATTAGACGTCCAGCAAAGTATAGCTGATGGTCGACGAAGGAGGACAACTTTTAGAAGAGATTGTAGAAACCCCTAACTTCAAAAATTTATATAGTGCTTCATGGATTATTTATATTTGAAAGGAATTTTGCATTGACCTAACAACATAATCTACAATATAATCTGAAATTTTTAGGGATAAAATTGTTTTTTGAGCGGAGGTATTTGTCTTTTCCTATTGTGACTTGTACATGTTTTTCGAACATTTCATGCTTTCTTGATCGAGCTCGTCACATGAAATTTTTTGAGTGATATTTATACCTCATGAATGGTTTGCAAGATTCAAGGGTAGTGATTGCGGATACCATTGTCATAAGGGGTAAAAAGGAAATGAAGAAACCCTTAAGGCCTTGGTCTATTGGTAAGAGTAAATTTGTAATATATGGGTTAAAGGCATGTCGCAGGTTCGAACCCTGGTACAGTCTAAAGCTGTAAAGGTTCATTTCGTACATGGGATAACGTTGGATATTCCAGGACAAAATTTGGAGTTATGCCTTTGAAAAATTAACTTTAACTTTAATAGTAAGATTATCAAAATGCATTAAGAATTTAATTCTAATAAGATCTTCTAGTGTTTAGGCTCTAGTGGGGAATGAATTGATTAGAATTGAGATTGAGATTGATACTCGGGACAGTGAATGTAGCACCCATGCCGTGGTAGTCGTTTTAGCACCCATTGGAGAATCCACCAGACCACCCAAAGGTGCTTCTACGATAGGTAGTTTCCTTTTCCGATTGCTATTCCTTTTTCTTTAATGGTTGAGCTCATTGCATAAAATTTACCTAGTTTGACTTAATCTCTCCTAAGTAGTTTGCGTTCTATTACACTCGAGAAAGATTTAAGGATTTAAGGATTTAAGGGCTGCGACTGGTTGTTTCCTTGTGATTAAAATAGTGAGAAAATGATGGCCCAAAAGTCCTTGGTCTGGACTAAGAGACAATTTATGATATGTGGGTTAGAGACACGTCACTAGTTTGAACATTTTTGCAATCTTAAGCTCTAAGAGGTCGTTTGGTACAAGCGATAAGGTGGGATATCCCTTGAGTAAGCTTAATACTAAATTTATATCATGTTTTGTTGATGGTATAAATTAATTTTAGGATTAATTTGTGCATCAAAAAACAGTAAAAGGGTATCATCGAGTTTCTAATACTACAGGATTGACCTTGGAGATTTCTCGGCATTAAGTAATCTAAAGGAAATAATGAAACCTATTTAAATGAATTGTAATTACAATACTATCCCACAAAAAATGAACTTACGAATGGTGATCAAGATTTTGTGTTGGAGGTTCCTACATTTATAATAGTATAGATTGAAAGATGGAGATATTAGTATATATCAAAATACCCAATCAATACTTTAGTGTAAAGTGGGAAAAACTTTACTTTCTTAGGTAAGTAAATTTGGAGGGAAACTAGAATCGCTACTAATAAGAGGCTAGAAGCAGGAACCTCTTTTTCTGCGTCGATGTGCTTGTTTCATGCAGAGGGTATTTTTTGAGGTTCAAACCTATTCCTGAACGTGCCTACTTCATGCTGAAGATATTTCAGGAATTTCAATGTCTATGGTTTAAAGGTGCTGTCGGTATGGTTTTCCACTTTTCGTCTGGTGCCACATCAATGAAAGATTCTTTTGCAAAATAAATGGGTAAAATATTGACAACGACGTTATTAAAGATGTCAAATAACGAAATACGTTGTTTTTTCTGGTAATAACTAAAAGGAAAAATACATAAGTTGGGAAAAAACAATTTATAGGCTAGGGCAAGGAGGTATAAACAAATTTCTACAAACTCTTCGGCTTCCATATGCAATAATGTCTTCTACATCACTTATGTCTTCTATAATGATTTTTTTGTACTATTATCGTATTCAAGATCCTAATGCTGTTGGCAAGAGATTTTGCATATGGTGAATTAATAAATTTGAAATATCTAGCACTTTCATAAAATTTCATGAAACTTTAATATGGTAAGCAATCAACTTCTTTAATATTTGGGATATCCTCAATTTTTGTTTTATTTGTAGCACATTTAGATTCTACGTCTCAGATGGGAAATGCAGATGGAGCTGATTGGAAGGAAGAGATTTACGAAAACGTATTGTTTGCAATGGTATTTTTATTTGCTCAAGATTTCATGTTTGTTAATGTGGACTTTGATGAACTGTCTGCTCTTACAACAAATACCTTGATCCCAAAATACTTTATGTATTCCAGTTTATAGAGGAAACAGAAAATTGAGTATGTTAACAGGTAATAACAACAACTTTTCCGGAATCCCAAGCATAAGGGATATGTGAATCCTTACTACTCGATATTAGTCCAATATTGTCAACGACAAAAAAATAGTTTTAAAAGCACTAGCATAACTGGGATGTGGAGTATTTCTTGATAAATTAATTGATTACAGAGAATTAGTTGTTGAACACTTTTGCCTTATTATCTAAATTCATGACTTATTATGTCTCTATGAAACGGTCGAAGTGTTCATGACATATCACCAATTTGCTATAAGTCCCAGCAACTAATTTTTTAACTGCAGGTTTGAAGAATAAACCTAATAACTGACTATCTCTGCGAAAAGACATCCGATTATCTGTATTTGTTGGTATGCTTTTTCTGTTGTTTATTATTCTTATATAATAGAAAAATTTGTTGCTTATACATTCGAAACATGGTGGGTAACAGGTCCTCCCCTCTATCTTCTCTAATCACATCCTTTACATGTTTTACTAGACAAGAACAAGTTTGAATACTTTGACTTTTCCAAAGAAAATTGTAATATTAATATGCTCAGTATACTCCATCCTGTCGCGTTTTACTTGTGACGGAAACTGCATCGTTATTATTTTATTCGTTACCCTTGCTTTATTTCATTAATTTGAAAAGAAAAAACTAGAAAATGATTGCCATTAAACCAAATTACATCTCCCAACCACACTATAAAAAACTATAATCTAATTCCTTCTTGTCATTATGGAAGTTCGTACTCTTGATGTGAGCGGAAAAGTGTACCAAGAAGACAAAGGAACTAAAGCTCTATCGCATATTTTATCTTTAATGTTAGTCAGTTGTAGTCTTAATCTTCTTCTTCACTTTTAACCTTTTCATCTTGAACTTGGAAGGTTTTTTTGTGAAGATTTTGTTGTTTCGGGTACAAAAATTTTTATGTTTCAACCCAAACTTTAATACGAAGCTCAAGAACAACATTCAAGAAGTATAATGAAGTTACAACAACTTCAAACACAAGTTCAAATGAACGATCAAATTAACTATCAAAATAAAGTGTTTATCAACTTTAAGAAGGAAGATGAAATAGAAAATTGTAGAATCAAGTCCAATGAATGCACGGTATGTCCTTAAGGAAGTTGTTCCCCTTAAGTCCCCGAGGTTATGTAATATTTTCTCCTAGGATAAAATTATTCTCTTTCAAAAAATAACAGTATCTCAAATTTTCAAACACATCAAACACACTCAACAATTTGATGATAACACCAGAGTTTTTAGAAGAAGACGATTATTGTTTTTCACTCAAAAGAAATTATATTTACCTTAGGAAAAATCAGGTATTTATAATGTAATACCCCGTATATTTTTCTAGCTGAGTTTATCTTCTAGAGTGTGAAGGGTTAGCTTTGAAAATAAATAACACTTGATGCATGCATAATTTTCCAGTTCTAGACCCATAATGTTTGGATAATTGAACCAACTTTTCTAATAATACCAATTTCACCTTAATTCGATACTCGGTTGAAAAGTCAAGGCAGTTTTAGTAAAAAAGTATGGCATTTCGAGAAGCACCACATCACGGTAAGGTTAAAATGGCAATTGTCCGATTTCCAGTTGAGCACCGCGATTAGCCTATATCGTAGAGATGTTCTAGTTCCTATTTGTCTTTTTGCAGTGAGGTGACATGATTTCAGCGCGTCGCGGCAATGGCCAAAATGGGACACTTCCACTTTTAAGTAACCCAACGCGATTACACCGTGTCACACAATAGTGCCGAATCACGCTCGTCCCTTTTTTTCTTTAAGCCACTGCAATAGTGGCGCGTTGCAGTGATGTACAAAATTGGGATTCCAGTTTTCCGAAGTTCATTTTAAAGGGGTAGTTTAGTCTTTTCCCAATCCCCAATTCATGAATAACACTGAATTAATACTATTCTAAGCATTATATGCATGTTTTTCATCAATTTTCTCTCAAAGAAACCCTAGAACATCAAAATATAACTCCCAATAAATCCAAATTCCACCATTCTTTCTCCAAGAAAACTCAAAATTCAAGGTTTCCAATTCAAGTTAATCGAGAATCCATATCTAAGAGCACAAATGGGAATCCAAAATCAAGTGTTCTCATCAATTGCATCAATTAAGGTATGTGGAGTTTTTCAACAAGGATAATCCTTTCATCCTTGTGCCCAAAATTAGTTTTAAAGCTGATTTTGTATGAAATTTCATGAGTTTCAAATTAGGGTTCATACCCAATATTTCTAATTGAAATATTATGAGATATGAAGTGATGTAGACGATGAATTTTGCATGTTTATTTTCTTATTTTCATGTGTATTGCAGAAATTTCTAGAATTTGAGTTGAATTATCAATATCTTCATTATAAAGCATGAATATTATTATATTTTTACATGAATTTGATGTATGGGTATTAAGCCCTAGTTGAATATGGCTATTTCAATATTAATTATGCTATAAGCACCCTTTGACTAGATTATTTTCAGATTTTTGATAAAGATTTAATCTTTCAATCTCAGCTTAGATATGAAATCCACTTTACAGTTTAAGATTTTAGTTTAATTTAACAGATATATAGTCGATTTTCATTATATATAATTATAATAGTTTTAAAAGTGGATTTTCTATAGAATGAGCATATATATTAAAGGGAGTAGTATTCAGCTTCGAGTTGGGTAGGTTCATATGACCCAGAACAACGATCCAACGTAGGTTTAGATTATCAAATTTTTCCAATTTCTATATGGATGATAGATATAGATATGATCACTTAGATTACGTTATACTACTTGGCAAGAGTATGACACCTCTCCCTAACGTGTGGTTTTCCCATAAGGGACCTAGACGTTCGAATCCATGTTAGCTCACATGGTTTATGCCGGTTAGAAGAACCTCCCTTGCAAAATAGGTTTTAAGAGAATTCTGTAATAGAAAAGACTATAGAATAATCATTACAGAACAACTTAAGAAAACTAAGTGTAAAGCCTCATAGATTTATTCAGATATTACTTTATATATGACTTCAACAATAAGATTTCAGATTTAAGATTACAGATATTAAAGTAAGTACTTTCTACACTTAAACAACATGATATAAAGATAGAATACAAGTATAGCTCTAGAAACTAAATGTTATGACTCACTAGATATATGACACATGTTTTCCTACTCATGATTCTGATTTTTAGTTTTCAGATATTCCTACTTATGAGAGTTATCTTTATTTAGCATGTATTCTTTTACAATTTTATAATAATATTAAGATATTTATTTACTTATACATTCACCCCTATATACTCAGTACAATCCAATAGTATTGATCCACATATACGTCTGTTTGCTACATTATCTCATAATGTAGGTTCAGGAGCTCAATTTTAACAGTATAAGTGATTTTGAGCATCTCTATCTACATCCCAAAAGTTTGTGAGTCCTCATTGTTTGGGAACTTAGTCATTCAATTTTTTAGCTTATTAGTATAGATGATTTAGTATTTTCAGAAAGTTCGAATCAGCTGAGGGTTTGTCCCAATAACTTTCTAGCATTAGTAGTAGAGGATCGTCAGACTGCTAGTTTATTATTCTAATTTTTAGTATTGATTGATCAGACTCTTGAGTTTAGTATTTTAGGTGTTATATTCAAAAAGTTTTCAATTTAGGTCACACAGAATTCTACATATTAGCTTGATTATACATCTATACTTCCCTATTATGAGTTTTAGATTTAGTAGAAGGCAGACAGTGTTAGCTTAAGGCTACTTGTAGTCTTGAGTATCGTGTGACATCTCGGGACCCTTTTACAGGGCATTCCATACTTGGTATCATATCCTAAGGTCATAAAAATCCTTAGGAGTCAGAAAATCCATGTTACATAGAGTCCTAATCATGGGTGTAAAGTGCACCACATTTATGAGTAAGAGGCTATGGGACATTCTTAGAAAATTATCTATATCTTTCATGATCTATCGTGCTTACATTATCTCTATTTGATTTTAACTCTTCCTATTACAAGATAGTTGAATATGCCTCCTCATCGATCTAATCCCTACAGAAATTATAACTAGCCACCCTAGCCTGCTGACCCTCTGAATTATAATGTATCCGATGCTAAATTTTTGGATGCCTTTCAGGCTTTGGCCCAAGTTGTGACTGCTAATGTTCAGGGAAACTATCAGGAGATAGTCTCACTTTAATAGAATGGTTATTTAGTAGCAACAAGAATCTAAGACTTCATGAAAATAAATCTACCAGAGTTCTTTGGGTCAAAAGAAAGTGAGGACCCACAACTTTATTTAGACGAGGTGAAAATGATCACCTGAATTATGTTCTTAAGGTAGAAAGTGTAGAGTTGGCATCCTATGTATTGAAGGATGTAGCGTATGATTGCGTGGTTATGTGGAAGAATGGTAGAGGTGAGAATAAATCTCCTGTGAGTTAGCTGGTGTTTTAGGATACATTTTTAGATAGGTTCATTTCACAAGAAATGAGAGAAGATAAGGTAGAAGAGTTTGTAAACCTGAGAAAGAGCTAAATAACAGTGAAGGAGTACTGCCTTAAGTTCAACTAGTTGTCTAAGTATGCCCCTGATACAATTGTTGACCCAAGGAAAAGTATGAGTAAGTTAGTTACTAGAGTATCTGGTTTGGTAGTCAAGTAGTGTATGACTGCCATGCTTATTTGAGACATGGATCTTACGTGGTTGATGATACATGCTCAATAGATTAAGCAAGAAAAGTTGAAGGAAAGAGAGAGAGGAAATAATATGGCTAGAATAGGGCAGTTTGTGTACGACCAGACAATGTATGGAGAGGGAAATAGTTAGCAATTTCAAAATCATTCATTTATGCCAATGCTATCTTAAACTAGTTCTCCCGCTCCCAGAGCTAGGCAGAAGCAGGGGGGCAAGACTTCTATGTCCCGATCTTAGAATAGCGTGAGTGGAAAGCCTAAATATCATCTATGTGCTAAGTATGGTAAGAATCATCCTAGTGAGTACTTGTTGGGTCAGAAAGGTTGTTATGCTTATTGTGAGTTGGGACATGTAATAAAAGAGTGTCAGCATGCTAAGTTGGAAAACATGTATGTTCATCCCAAGACTTAAGCTACTAGCGCACCAACCTCTCTTGATTGCACATTTTATCCTCAGGGTGCGTCATCCAGTACAGGTGGTGGTCATTTCCATGCTTTGCTATCCCATCAGTACAGGTGGCATTCAGTGCAAAAAGTAGTTTTATGGTGTACCATCTAATCAGTAGTAGGAGGATTCCCTAGATATTGTTAGTGGTATGCTTCATGTTTTTTATCTTGATGTTATGAGCTGTTTGAACCTAGGTTAAATTTCTCCTATGTGACCCCATTTGTTGCAGTAAATTTCAAAATAGGTCTTGAAAAGATCCCTAAGCCATTCTTAGTGTGTACCCCAGTGGGTGAGTCAGTTGTTTCCAAACATATCTATAAAAAGTTCCCCATCACTGTCCTTCATAAGATTATGTTAAAAAATTTAATAAAGTTAGATATGGTTGACTTTGACCTTATTCTTGGTATGGATTTGCTCCATTCTTGTTATACATCCATAGATTGTTACACCCGAGTGGTGAAGTTTCAGTATCAAGATGAGCCCATCTTTGAGTGGGAAGGGAATTCGGTGTCTCCCAAGAGTTATTTCATATTCTATCTTAAAGCCAGAAAGTTAATCTCCAAAAGGTGTATCTATCATCTAGTTTGAGTCAAAGATACTAAGTCTTAAACTCTAACAGTTTAGTTGGTCCGAGTAGTTGACAATTTTCTTGATATTTTTCCCAAAGATTTTCCTAGGGTACCTCTCGATAGGGAAATAGAATTCGGTATTGACCTTCTCCCAGATACTCAATCTATCTCTATTCCTCTATATCATATGGCTCTATCCATGCTTAAAGAGTTAAAAGAATAAATTAAAGACCTTTTAGACAAAGCTTTCATAAGGCCCAATGTTTTTCCATGGGGCGCTCTCATCCTAGTCATGTGAAAGAAAGATGGTTCTTTATGAATATGCATTGACTATCGTCAATTGAATAAAGTCAGAGTCAAAAACAAATATCTTCTTCCTAGGATTGATGACTTATTTGACCAGCTACAAGGTGCAAGTTATTTCTCTAAGATAGACCTTAGATTCGGCTATCATCTGCTTAGAGTAAGGGAATGTGATATCCCAAAGGTAGTTTTTATAACCGTTATGGTCATTTTGAGTTTCTAGTCATGTCCTTTGGGCTAAGTAATTTCCCAACAACCTTTATGGACTTGATAAATCAAGTGTTGAAATAGTATTTGGACATATTTGTCATTGTCATTATAGATGATATTCTTGTCTATTCTCATAGTGAGGATGATCATGCCAAAAACCTTAGAATAGTGTTTCCAACACTTAGAGATCATTAGTTGTTCGCAAAATTCAGCAAATGTGAATATTGGATAAGATCAGTAGATTTGCTTGGTCGACGGTTTTAGAGTTGATCCCCGAAAGACAAAAGTAGTAAGAAAATAGCCTAGACCTATTTCTCCATTAAACATAGGAGGCTTCTTGGGTTTAGCTGGCTATTACGGACATTTTATTGAGGGTTTTTTAGCTATTGCATCTCCTATGTCTAGATTGACCGAAATGAAAGTTAATTTCTAGTGGTCAGATTCCTGTGAGAAGAGTTTTTAGGAGTTGAAGAATCGACTCACTTCATCCCTAGTTTTAGCACTACTTGATTGTAATGATAGGTTCATTGTATATTGTGATGCTTCTAGAATTGGTTTGGGTTGTGTTTTGATGCGGAGAGGTAAGTTTATAGCCTATCCCTCCAGATATCTTAAGCCCTATGAAAAGAAGTATCCTACCCATGACCTTGAGTTAGCTGTTGTTGTGTTTGCATTGAAAATTTGGAGGCACTATCTTTATTGGGTGTATGTTGATGTGTTTATGGATCACAAAAGCTTGCAATATGTGTTTACTCAGAGGGAGTTAAATCTTCATTAGAGAAGATGATTAGAATTGTTGAAGGATTATGATATGAGTGTGTTGTATTATCAAAGCAAGGCCAATGTAGTGGGAGATGCCCTTCATAGACTGTCTATGAGAAGTGTTGTTCATGTGAAGAATGATAAGATAGAATTAGTTCAGGAAGTTCATAGGTTAGCTAGATTGTGTATGACATTGGTTGACTCTGCTAAAGGGAATGTTTGGGTTCGGAGTAGTTAATCTTCTCTAGTGTCTGAAGTGAAAGAGAAGAACGATAAAGATACTAGTTTGGTGAAACTGAAGGGTTCAGTTAAAGACCAAAAGGTAGAGGTTTTCTCCCAAGGGGGAGATGGTGTGTTAAGATACCAGGGTAGATTATGTGTGCCATGTGTTGATCATCTGAGGGAGCGGATTATGGCAGAAGTGCATGGTACGCGTTACTCCATTCATCAAGGAGCCACCAAGATGTACCGCAATGTCTATTGGTGGAATGGTATGAAGAAATATATAGCAGAATTTATAGCAGAGTGTGCAACTTGTCAACAAGTTAAGGTAGAGCAAAAAAGACCTGATGAAACTTTGCAGGCATTTTGGTATTCGTACTTAAAAGTGGCAACAGGTGAATATGGACTTTGTAACTGGATTAACACATTTGTGTCATCAGCATAATTCGATATGGGTTATTGTAGAAAGATTTACTAAATCAGCCCATTTATTGCCAGTTCACACGTCCTGCACAGCTGAAGATTATGCAAAGCTGTATATCAGTTAGATTGCATGGAGCTCTTTTGTCCATCATCTCAGATAAGGGTACTCAGTTTACCTCTCAATTTTAGAAAGCCTTTCAAAAGGGTCTTGGTACCTAAATTCATCTTTGTTAAGCTTTTCATTTGCAGACAGATGGTCAGGAATAGAGGACCATTCAGACCTTAGAAGAAATGTCAAGGGCAGGTGTTCTTGATTTCAAAGGCAGTTGGGATGACCACTTTCAGTTGATGAAGTTTGCCTACTATAATCTTTACTATTCTAGAATTCTGATGGCCCAGTTTGAAGCTCTTTATGGGTGGAGATGCAGAGCACTAGTCTATTGGTTCGAAGTAGGTGAGTCCCCTTAGATTGGGTCAGATATAGTGTTTGAAGCCATGGAGAAAGTTCAGTTGATTCGATAGAGATTGAAAGTATCTCGGAGTTGTCAGAAATCTTATGCAGAAGTAAGAAGAAGAGATCCTGAGTTTTAATTAGATGACCTTGTATACTTGAAAGTTTTAGTAATGACCCAAGATTAGACCCTAGTCGTCACACGGTGCTTAGTACCACAAGTGATCCCAAGCTAACCCTTTCTACTGGCATAACTCATGAGAAACTGAAATATATACATAAGTTTGAAAGAATAATACGAAAGATAAATCTTTTCTAAATATGCTCAATATAAAGCTATATTAAAATATATACAACTCTACCTATACAAAACAAAACTGAAACTGAATACATCAACTATACTGACTATCTATGAAGCCTCTACTATACTGACTATAGATGGCTTGGATGCGACTCCAACTACCACTTATCAATTCATATGAGTAAGAAAATAAAGTACATGAATAGCTTCTAACTGAAGTCCCTGAATTAATAGGACTTATCATCTGCGGGCCAGAATCTGCAACTGTCTGGTTATGATGTGCATGCTACAACTGGTACCTACATTATTTAACGATGTAGCACATAGACCTATACGTGGATCAGTAATTTTGGAATGTACTGAGCATGTGGGGGTTGAATATGTAAGTAAAACAATAATGCAATAATTCAAATAAACTTGCAAACCTGTATGATAAATGTCAGTGACTCACTTTTTCTTGAATAAAAAAAAACTGAAAAGTCATATGACATGATTAATAAGGTGTGAAGAAATTCTGGTGAGCGACCATATTTAGATCTAATAAACTGTACTCTTGTTCTGTCTTTCAGATTATACAGGCTAAGTGAAAAGGGCTCACTTTTTCTCAATTTTAAACTTAATGCTGAAATCTGATTACTGTAGTCTTAATTAAAACAATGTCAAAGTAAATTTGTGAGCCTTTACATTTAGTTTTCTCAAAACTATTCTGAAATTTTGATTTAAGAGTTAGGGACTTTGGGTGGTTGTTTTAACCGACATATACCATGTGAGCTGTCATGGAGTCCAACGTCATGTTCCTCTAAGGGTAAACCTCACGTTGGGGAGAGGTTTCAGACTCTTTTCAAGGAGTGTAAACTTATCTAAATAATCATAATATTAGCCCACTATGGATACTTTAATCTCAATACTATGGTGGCACGTAGTTCTGGGGTGTGAGAAATTAGAATCATACTCAATCTCGGTGCAAAATACTACTCCTAATCTTTTGCTCAGAACTTTAGGAAATCCACTTTAAAATGGCACAAGGGTTTGTAATGAAAACAAAATATGCTTCTCTTCTTTAAATCACAAACTGTATGAACAATGTGGATTCCTTATCTTAGTTTAGGATCAAAATATCAAGTTTCTTTCTTAAATCTTGGTAAATAATTCATAAGTGAGGCTAAAAATCAAAATTTTGTTAAGATATCAATACTTTAAACTTAGGGCTTTAAAACCCACTATTTAAGCTTATGCAAACTCATAACAAGATGTCATGCTCAGTAAACTTCTATAAATACTTTAAAAACATCAAAGTAATGGAATCAACTCAAAAGATCAGGCTTAAAAATTAATTGGAAGTCTGTAAAATCATATCACACCCATAAAGATGTGAAAATAGACATCCAATTCAACATTTAAGTCACTTGTAACATCATAATCTTTAAATAATGAGAATTGGGTATGGAAAGTAATTTAAAAAATATGAAATCTTAAATAAATATCATATTTTGGGCACAAGAATGAAAGGGTAGCCTCGTTCATAAACCTCGCATACCTTAATGGCAACAAAATTGTGGGGAGATTGGACCTTCAAGCTTGATTGTGCAACCCTATTTATTTATCCTATTGTGTTCTTATATGATGAGGTTATGATGTTAATAGTGTTAAAACGTGCTTAGGATATATAAATCTCGTGTAGTTATGTTTAGGGATGTTTAAGAGGTGTCAAATGACTAAGTTTCCCTCGGAATAACTCAAAAACAAAATTTCTAGGTTGTTGTGCCATGGGGTTTGCATCGTACAAGCTATGGAAAACTTTAAGGTTTGCGTCTCACTCCCTATGACAAACCCTTTCCAGTAAATGTTTACGATTGTTAGGAAACGCACACCCCTTAGCACATTAATAACTTTTCATTTGGATGTCGAATTAAAGTGAAATTGGTATCGTTTGAAATCTAATTCGATTATCTACAATTTTTTGGGTCTTGATATGAAAAATTTCACATACATTAAAATTTATACACGATCAAAGTAGACTATTTTAGAATCGAATAGCATACTTTGGACGAATCGAATGTACTTAGCCCAACTTTGTTCTAAGTGATTCCTATGAATATTTTTGACCTGAAAGTCACTTCACACTCTAGAATAAAAATCATAAAACTTGTATTCACATGGGAATAATTTATATTAGCGCTTATACATGTAAAAACAATGGTTAGAATTCTAGAAAAAAATATAGGGTGTTACATTATCTCTCCCTTTGAATCATTCGTACTCGAATGATGGGTAGGAATTTATTGAACCATTAAAAGTATGGAATAATGTAGATATGACATGTCTTATAAGGAAGGGATATAGCTGAGCTAAATCTTTAAAATTCTATCATGTAGCTGAATTCTGAGCTGATTTGACTTTATTGACTATCAGGAACTGATTTATTCGTGGACATTAGAACTCACTTGAGATTTCCATGATACAATCATCAATATAGAATTTCAAAGTGCCAAATGTTATAATAAATATTCCAAGAGTCACTAAGGATTGAATAAAGCATGTAATTTCGCATTTAGGGATTATCCCTCAACACGACATGTATAAGAATCAAAGAAAAAGGAGACTTCATGGAATCACCAAGTATATTTGTAAGAATGAATCATGAGGTAACGAGACCAAGGTCATACAAAGGTATTACAATGTCTGAGATGGAATACTTGAAAAACTGAGATCATGCACTAAATGCTATTGAACTATGTCAAGACTAAATATCTAAATCTGAAACTGATGCCTGGGGCATGGACTGAGCTGAATACCAATTTGTATGAATGTGAACATTTTACCTCATGGAATGGCCTTGTAAAAATTTTGGAACTACGAATAAATGAAAGATAGAAATCCATCAGAACTTGTCTATCTGACTATTAAACTAAATTGTTGTCTATATGGACTAAATCATAGTGACAACTCATGCCTAAATGGAGTATTCTTCAAAACTCTCCTATGAAATTCTAATAATATTAGGGAGAAAAGAATTTTGGGCATTTTCTGAACAAGACATCTGACAAAGGAATCACAAGCTCGATACAACTCTATAGCTTGGAACATGGTCATATTAGTTATACGCTAGGATAGAATTACTAGGCCATAGGCAATAAAACTTCTTACTTTTAAGCTTAGCAACAGTTCTCAAATAATACCTCGACTATACTATTTCCCTTAAATACCATACTCATTTGATTCAACTTATAATTCTCATATGGGTGTTCATAAATACAGCTATTAATGTCTAAACTGAACTAAATCCTCTCACCATGATAAAGCCTAACTCGAAATCACAAGGTACAACACGCTACACCATAATACTAGTCTAAACCATATGATTCAATCTTCTATATCTCTTTAGAGCTCAAACCCTAAGCATAACATACCTTACCACTTCAATGACTAACTCTAAGCACTTACTATGGATTCACTGGCGCATATAGCCTTCCTCCACTTATATCCCCTCTTGACATTCAAGCCTATCACTATAACATTATAAAAGTTTCTTGGTACCCAATCCACTTAAGAATATTTCTCCTATTATCTAATGCCTTCATGAATAAGAACTTTCATGCATTATGCTTAAAAAAGACATTCTCAGAATTCTCAACTAACCATGATATGTATCAAATACTTGGCCTCAATCTTACTTCACACTTATAGCCATAGATAAAATGTGCATACAAAGATCTTTTGTCAATAAGAAATATTTACTCTCTCCTATCTAAACAATTGTTCTTCACTACTAACTTGACACAAGGAAATGTCACTGAAAGGTTTGAACATGAGGACCTAATACATGAAGGGATACTAAGTATAACTTGATACTTTACTGTGGCTTGAGGAAAAGAGTATCAATATTATGGATTCATAAAGGAGATCTAAACTCAGGGCATACATGATATAAAATGGTTTCCACTAGGATCATGAGTTTTTGAGAATTGATCATACTCTGAAACATGAGTTCATACTTATCATAAGCAGTTCAACATAAGATTGGATTTCATAGATTTATGAGGGTTAAATTGAATCACAGACTGAAGCTATTACTTGTTTTCTAGTATCTAAGAATAGACTTGAGTATGCCTGAAGTGTATAAGCATTGGCCTTTGGCATGGATCTATCATGCAAAACATGGATGTGGTGTGTTAATAACTGAAACCCAAGGAATACTCTAGAGTAAGAAGGGATTACTATCTCATCACAACTCTTATTAACATGTATTATAAGCTAATTATCAAAAATTGATTTGGTTCTTCACTCTACCGTCTCCCGCTTAGATCAAAGCTAATATCCTAAGCTGAAGGTTCTACCCTATATCCTTAAGACTGGGCTAAATTTCTTTTCTCTAACGGTCTACACATAACTGCTAAACTCACAAGAATAAATAATATTTCAAAATGTATGACTTGATTCTTGAACAACCCTTTCATATACCATCCTTAATTTTCCATCTTCAATAATCATCATCAAAGATTTACACTTTCATTTGAAAGTATATCTGCCTTACTAAACACATAATCATAGCCTACAAAGATCACACTTCTATACTTATTTTTTTCCCAAATCATAAGAATCAAAATCACACTTAAAAGACTCAACATCATCTATCCAATACTCCCCAACTTAGCTATAAGGAGTACCATATACTATATAACTAGCCTTCTTCCACTCAAGAGTAATACTAACCACACACAGAACTTAATAAACTTAAAAAATAATGCAACCCTATATCGCCTTAGGAGCACCTCTACATCATACCTATAACAACATACTTAATCTCAAATCAATAAACATAAATTCTTGCATTAACTGTTTCAAGCCTATTGGTTCACCTCCATATGAATCACTAACCAAGTATTCATTATTTTCACTTTTATGATAATCCACTATTCAAACTTAGTGTCTAGTGCTAGACATGATTAATAACCCAACCTCACATACTACTCTAACTTGAAAGCTATAAAATAAGACATCAAGAAACACTAGTCCACTAAAACTTCATAACAACAATAATCGGTCATAATCATATAATATATCTTATCATAATATGTTAGCACTTCCTCCTTTTACAAATCATGACTATTTACACATCTATACACCAAAATTACTTCCATAGCTCTTTAAGTTTCAACTAAACTCCTTTTCAACCCTAGGGGAAGCCTAATTTAACAATACTCGCCCACCAAAGACTTTCATTAATAATCTATACCTTTTTAACACAAAAAACACCATCAATAACTCTTTTTATACTTTAAGCAAACAACAATTCACCATAATTAATAACTCCTTCTGTACCTTCAACCAAGGAACCTGTACCACATTTATTACCTCTAAACTAGAACACAAGGACCTACCGCCTCACTACTAACTCGACTGCATACAAAAGTTCATCTATTCTCATTCAATCAACCGCCATTACTATCTTTCTTGTAACTACACTTCTATACCCATGCTTCTAACTATAAGAAGGTTCTACTACTTATAAATCATAACAAAGTAGGTTGTAATATCCCTCGAATGCAAACTGTATTTAACCATCTAGGTTCACACCATCTTTTCTCATGAGCTTTATCTGTATTGAAGGGTTGATAAGGAATCTGCATATATATCTTACTCTATCTTAACTGAAGGAATCATAGGGATAAGGAAATTAATTTCAACTTGAGGAACATATAACACATTTTCTAGCTCCTCTCAAGCCCCTTGTGTGACTTCTGAAGTTACTGATACGTGTTTTTTAATATAGCATCATCGTGGGAGGAATTGGAATTTGCTAATCATGTTATCTCAAGAATATAGCATAGATAAAGAATTATGGATTAACACATGAATTGATAGATGTTTTTGAAGGGACAACTTTATAGCATGAGCTAGAGTTTGAAAGAAAGGAAACTTTTCTTAAATACCTTGTATCCTCTCAAAGAAAAGTACAGATATCTCTGTACCATTCCACAAGGCTTTACTAGACACGGCTTCACAAACACCCTAGGACACTTGAACTCTGCGCTTTGATACCATGTTTGTAATGACTCGAGACTACCCCGTAGTTGTCACACGGTTCTTAGGACCACAAGTGATCCCAAGATAACCCTTTCTACTAGCAAAACTCATGAGCAACTGAAATAAATACATAAATCTTAAAGAATAATGTGAAAGATAAATATTTTTTGAATATGATCAATACAAAGCTATATTAAAATGAACACAATTTTACCTATACAAAAAAAACTAAAATTGAATACATCAACTATAATGACTGTCTATGAAATATCTACTATACTGACTATAGATAGCTGGGATGCGACTCCAATAACCGCTAATCAATACATATGAGTAAGAAAATAAAGTACATGAATAGCATCAAACTAAAGTCCCCGAAGTAGAAGAACTTATCATCTGGAAGACAGAATCTTCAATTGTCTAATTATTATGTGCATGCTACAACTAGTACCTACATTATTAAACAATATAGCACATAGACGTATATGTGGATCAGTACATTTGGAGTGTACTGAACATATGGGGGTGAATGAATAAGTAAAATAATAATTCAATAACTCAAATAAACTTTCAAAATGCATGCTAAATGTGAGTGACTCACCTTGGCTTAAATAAAAAAAAAAAAGACAAATCATATGACATGAGTAATAAGGCGAAAAGAAATTCTGGTGAGCCAGCACATTTAGTTCTAATAAACTGTTCTCTTTTTTTTGTCCTTTAAATTATGAAGGATAAATAAAAAGGGCTTATTTTTGTCAATCTTACAACTTAAAGCAGAAATCTGATAACTGTACTCTTAAGGAAAACAATGTCTGACTAAATTTGTGAGCCTTTACACTTAGTTTTCTCAAAACTATTATTTTTCTCAAAACTATTCTGACATTTTGATTTAAGAGTTATGGATTTTAGAAAGTTATTTTAAGAAACATGCACCATGTGAGCCATCATGGAGTCCAACATCATGTTCCCCTAAGAGGAAATCTCACGTTGGGGATAGGTGTCAGACTCTTTCCAAGGAGTATAACCTTATCTTAGTGATCACAATCTTAGCCCACTATGGGCACTTTAACCTCAATTCTATGGTGGCACGTGGTTATGGTCATGATACCTTAGAATCATACCCAACTCGGTGATAAATACTACTCCCAATCTTTTGCTCAGAACTTTAGGAAATCCACCTTAAAAAGGCACAAAGGTTTGTAATGAAAACCAAATATGCTTCTCTTATTTAAATCTTAAACTGTATGAACAATGTTGATTCATTTTATTATTTTAGGATCAAAAGATCAAGTTTCTTTCTTAAATCATGGTAAATAATTCATAAAAGAGGCTAAAAATCATAATCTTGTTAAGATATCAATACTTCAAACTTATGGATTTAAAACCCACTCTTTAAACTCATGCAAACTCATAGCAAGATGTCATGCATTCACAGATCAGTTCAGCCGCTCAGTATGTTTTACATTTTGTCATGTATTGTGTTTCAGTTGGGCGTGATAGCATATAGCCTTGGCTTCTCAGCATTTTCAGTGTAACAAGTCTCATTCAAGGATGAATTTTCCCAAAGGGGAGTTAATGTAATACCTCATACTTTTTCCTAGTTTAGTTTAGCTTCTGCAGTGTCAAGGGTTAGATTTGAAAATATATAACTCTTGATGCATGCATGATTTTCTAGTTTTAGACCTACCAATGTATAGATAATTGAACCATCTTTTCAACGATACCAATTTCTCCTTAATTCGATACTCAATTGAGAAGTTACGACATTTTTAGTAAAATAGAATGGCATTTCGACAGGCACCACATAGCGCTGAAGGACAAAATAGAAATTGTTCTATTTTTAGTGGAGCACCATGATTAGCCCGTATCATGGAGAAGTTCCAGATCCCGTTTATCTTTTTTCGGTGAGGCGACGCAATTTTAGCGAGTCATCGCGATGCCTAAAATGTGACTCATTCCTTTACAGTTGCCCGATGTGCTTTCATGGCGTCGCGCCATAGTGCAAAATGGTGCTCGTCCTTTTTTATAGTTAACCACCACGATAGTGGCGCATTGTGGTGGTGTGAAAAATTGGGATTCCAGTTTTCCAAAGTTGGTTTTAAAGGGATAGTTTAGTGTTTTCCCGAGCCCCAATTCATGAATAACACTGAATTAATCCTATTATAACCATTATATGCATGCTTTTAATCAATTTTCTCTCAAAGAAACCCTAGAACATCAAAAGGTAACTCCCAAGAAATCCAAATTCCACCATTCTTTCTCTAAGGAAACACAAAATTCAAGGTTTCCAATTCAAGATAATCAAGAATCCATTCCAAGATCAAAAATAGGAATCCAAAATCATCTAATCTTATCGGTTTCATCAATTAAAGTATGTGGGTTTTTTCACCAAGGATAATTCTTTTATCCATGTGCCCAAAATTAGTTTTAAAGCTAATTTTGTATGAAATTTCATAAGTTTCAAATTAGGGTTCATACACAATATTAATAATTGATTGATTATGAGATTTGAAGTGATTTAGATGATCAATTTTGCATGTTTATTTTCGTATTTTCATTCGTATTGCAGAAATTTTTAGATTTTGAGTTTAACTATCAATATCTTCATTATCAAGCATGAATATTATTATATTTCAACATGAATTGGATACATGGGTATTAAGCCCTAGTTTAATATTGCTCTTTCAAGATTAATTGTGCTATAAGCACCCTATGACTAGATTATTGTCAAATTTTTTATAAATATTTGATCTTTTGATCTCAGCTTAGATATGGAATCCAATTTAGAATTTCAGATTTCAGTTTAATTTAATAGATATATAGTCGGTTTTCATTATAAACCATTAAACTAGTTATAAAAGTTAATTTCCTACAGAATGAGCATACAAATAAAAGGGAGTAATATTTAGCACCGAGTTGGGTATGTTCACATGCACCAGAACTACGAGCCTACATAGGTTCATATTATTAAATTTTCCCATTTAGATATGGATGATAGATATAGATGTGATCACTTAGATTAGGTTATACTACTTGGAAAGAGTATGACACTTCTCTTCAACGTGAGGTTTGTTTCATAAAGGAACTAGACTTTAGACTCCATGTTAGATTATATGGTTTATGTCGATTAGAAGAACCTCCCTTGTAGAACGGTTTTTAAAAGAATTCCCTAATAGAAAAGACTATAGAATAATCATAAAAGAATAAATTTTAGAAAACTATGTAAAGGCTCACAAATTTGTTCCGATATTGCTTTATATGTGATATCAACTATGAGATTTCAGATTTTAGATTACATATATAAAAGTGAGTCCTTTCTACACTTACACAGCTTAATCTAAAGATAGAATACAAGTATAAGTCCAGAAACTAAATGTTATGACTCTCTAGATCTATGCTACATGTTTTTCTATTCATGATTATGATTTTCAGTTTTCAGATATTCCAGCTTATGTGAGTCATCTATATTTAGCATGAATTCTGTTACAAATTTATAATAATATTGAGATATTGATTTACTTGTGCATTCGCACCCATATACTCAAAACAATCCAGAAGTATTAATCGACATATATGTTAATGTTCTACATTATTTCATAATTTAATATCAGGTACTCAATTTTTGCAGCATGAATGATTTCAAACGTCTCTATCTACATCTCAAAAGTTGGTGACTCCTCATAGTTCGGAGACTAGGTCATTTAGTTTTTCAGATCATTAGTATAGATGATTCAGTAATTTTCAGACAGTTCAAGTGTAATACCCCGCATGTTTCTAAGCTAGGAAGTGAGTAAGTATTCCTACGTATGAAATCTCCTATCCTGTGATTCACACTTGAGTACATGACTTAAAATTAATATCCCACTGATAGGATAGCTTATGATGCATTAAGCATGTTCATATGAGTCACTTAAGGTAATACAAGCTAAGAATTTTTGAATCTATCAAGTTTTAGTGATTGATTTCGTATGGGTCATCTTTAAATGAGTATAACTTGATGCTAATATAGTATTTATGTTGATTTAGACCCACCAAATTGTAGAGAATCGAATTAGCTTTCCAACGATACCAATTTTGCCTTAATCCAATACCCGAGCAAAAAGTTATGCCCATTTTTGTGAGAGACAGTAAGGATAGGCGATTGGTTAGGAGCCCCCAACCAAACATAGGCGATTGGTTAGGTGCCACCTAACCTAGCTTAGACAATCACTTGCGCACTACCTAAGTCAGTTCTAGGTGCCAAAAATACTCTGTTTTGAGTTATTTTAAGGGTAATTAAGTCTTTTAACACTCCTTACACGTCCCTAAACTTAACCCTATGAAATATATAGCTTCTAAACATATTACAACCCTATTATCATCTCAAAGCTCATCATCCAAGAGCACTAAAAGATAAAAAAAAACTAGGGTTGCGTAACTAAGCTTGAAGATCCGATTTCAAGAAAATTCCTCCGTCAATCATCAAGAATCTTCCTTCTAAGGTATGCGTGAGTTGATTCATGGACTATCATGATGTTTATGTTGTTGGTGGTTGATGTTCATGTGGTTGGAGTTTGATGATGCGTAAGATAGGATCTTTGTATGTTTATTGTGAGGATATGGTGGTATTTAACGTATAAATATGTGAAATTGGTGGTTGAATATTTGTAATCTTGATGAATCCACCTATGCCTAAGATGTGCATGTAAGGTGTTTGTGAAAATACCTTAGGGAATAGAAATCATGCTTTTATGACATAATAAATCCTAAATGACTATTCCATGTTCTAAGTTTATGTTCAACGTGATCCCCATGCTATTGTCTTGAGTTGAAGAAGTTGTATGAGATGCTCATGATATTGTTGAAATATGGAATGACCATGTTATTGAAGACATACAAGTATATACATGTTGTGTGCATTCCCAATCATGTGATAGTTTGTTGAGAATCATTCTTATTATGAAAGCCTTACTTATGATATTGTGAATTGTGGACTCAAATCTTGTGATCAAGTCATGTCATGTGTCTCAGTTTCCTCCTATCGAGTCCTGGGGGTACTTGTGCCCAAAAACTATAACTGCGTGCCTAAAGCCATGTCATGTTTCATGATATCCGAACTCAAGCTATGATTTCATAGACTTCAGTCAGTCATGTTACTCAGGAAAACCTCATGATCTTAGTCAGTTGTCAGATATTAGTAACATTCCGCTAGTCAATAGAATTCAGTAAGATTAAGTCATGCACAGTTAGTTATTCATGTCCAGTCCCTCCAGATAGGAGTAGAGGTTAGCACTAAGTGAACCCAAGGATGGGAACTCACCCGCCAGTTTAGGGTGTGATTCTTAGTAGTCATCCTTGTGTTCCAAAAGTACTTAGCCAGCATAGGTTGAGACATCTTAACCCATCAGATTAGGGTTGATGAGGTGGCTTAATCCGTCAGTTTAGGGTTCCCACCGTTCTCATTGAGTACCCGCCAGATAAGGGCCACTCACAGGCTATCCTTACCCTATCCTTAGCCATAGCAGCATACATGGGGTATGTCAGTTAAACACTACTTCCCACAGTTTTAGTATCAGTCTCAATAAAAGAACTCAGGGTGTTCTTCAGATTTTAGTATATACAGGACTGTCAGATATAGTCGTCTATGTTATCGGTTTCAGTATCAGTTATGACAGTTATCAGTAAACCATGTATTATCCTACAGGTCATGCTATCACATATTCACGGTCCCAGTTTCTATATATGTGTGTTTGCACTCCCACGTTCATATTAGTCAGTCAGTGTTGTTCATGCATGAAACCCTTCATGTTCAACCTATCTTCCTCGTATACTCAGTACTCCAGTTGTACTGATGCATTTGTGCTATGGTGCTTTCATTTTATGTTACACCATAGGTTCTGAGACACGAGCTCCAGCCCAGTTGTAGTTGTAGCGTTCCCGTCGCAGAGAGACAGTGAGTCGTCATTGATTCGAGGATAATATGATTTGATACATTTATTTATTTCTTTAGTTTAGTTGGAGACATGTTCTTTCAACTCCTTATTCAGATAGTTTAGAGGCTTTCAGATTTACGTTCAGACTTAGCTTTTAGATTGAGTTGTTTTGGGTATTTTTACCCACATGATTTTATTCAGTTGAACCTAATGGCCTTACAGTTCTATATATTTCACATTATTATTTCATGATTTGCAGTATACAGGTACAAATATCAGTCATGGGTTAGGTTGTGGTCCTTCGGGGTCAGGAGCACCGTGTAGCATTTCGGTTTAGTGAATTGGGGTGTTACAAACTTGGTATTAGAGCCTAAGGTTCAATAGAGTCCTAGGAAGTCTGAAAGCCACATCTAGTAGAGTCTTGTACATGGGTGTGTTGCGTGCCACATTTATGTGCGGGAGGCTATAAGATGTTTTTGGAATAGTCCCCTTTCTTTATTATTCATGTCATGCTAGTGAGCATAACATAAGTTAAACTCTCAGTCTAATCTATTCTTCTCTTATTCCAGACCATGGCCCCAAAGAGAAGAAACCAGCCAGCTCCTCAGCCCGAAGATCCTTTGGGCGAACATGTTTCCCATGCGGAGTTTAGAGCCGCATTTACAATACTTGCTCAGTCCATGGCTGCATAGAATGAACGGCCACTAGTCATTCCGGCCAATCCAGTGGCCAATCCCAAAGCAACTAGGGTTTGGGACTTTACCTGGATAAACCCTCCATCTTACATAGCAGGCAATTTCAGAATCAGTCCCAAACTCCTAGAAGAGCCCTTCTCAGTCTCTACCCCAGTGGGTAAAACCATCATAGCCCAGTGGGTATATAGGAACTGCCCGGTTATGATATCTCAGAAATCCACGTCAACATATTTAGTGGAGTTAGAGATGACTGATTTTAATGTCATTCTCGGCATGGATTGGCTTCATTCCTTCTATGCCACAGTCGATTGCAGAAATAGGATAGTTCAGTTTCAGTTCCCGAATGAGCCCATCCTAGTGTGGAAGGGTAGAATTTCAGCGTTCAGGGGTCAACTTGTTTCCTACCTTCGGGCAAGGAAAATGATTTCTAAGGGGTGTGTGTATCATCTCGTGCATGTTAAAGATTCTAGTTCTGAATCTCCCAGCCTCGAAACAGTCCCTGTTGTTAATGAATACTCAGATATCATTCCCGAAGATCTTCTAGGCATTTCTCCCGAAAGGGAAATAAACTTCGGTATAGACCTTCTTCCGGATACTCAACCTATTTATATTCTGCCATACAAAATGGCACCAGCAGAACTCAAGGAACTGAAAGATTAGTTGAAGGATCTCTTAGATAAGAGATTCATCAGACCCAGCGTTTCCCCATGGGGTATTCCAGTGTTATTAGTGTGCAAGAAAGACGGTTCTCTTATGATGTGTATTGATTACCGTCAACTCAACAAGGTCACGGTCAAGAACAGATATCCTCTTCCCAGGATTGATGATCTATGTGACCAACTTTAGGGTGCCAGTTACTTCTCCAAGATAGACCTCAGATCAAGCTATCATCAGCTTAGAGTTAGAGAATGTGACATTCTGAAGACAACTTTCCATACTCGGTATGGTCACTTTAAATTTTTAGTCATGTCATTTGGTCTTACCAATTCCCCTACAGCTTTTATGGATTTGATGAACCGTGTGTTCAAGCAGTACTTGGACATGTTTGTCATTGTCTTTATAGATGATATTATGGTCTATTCTCGCACAGAGTGTGATCATGAAGACCATCTCAGGATTGTTCTTCAGACTCTCAGGGATCATTAGTTATTCGCTAAGTTCAGCAAGTGTAAATTTTGGCTAAGATCAGTAACATTCCTTGGACATATTATTTCCGTTGATGGCATTAGAGTAGATCCTCAAAAAATTGAGGCTGTAAGAAACTCGCCCTGACCCGTATCTCCATCAGATATTAGGAGTTTCTTGGGTTTGGATGGCTATTACAGATGGTTTGTTGAGGGATTTTATTCTATTGTATCTCCTATGTCAAGATTGACTCAGAAGAAAATTAAGTTTCAGTGGTCAGATTCATATGAGAAGAGCTTTCAAAAGTTGAAGACACGACTCACCTCAGCTCCAGTTCTAGCTATTCCAGATGGTTCAGACGGTTTTGTAGTCTATTGTGATGTATTCAGAGTGGGTTTAGGTTGTGTCCTCATCCAGCATGATAAGGTCATAGCCTACGCCTCCAGACCGTTAAAGTCATCTGAGAAGAATTATCCTACTCATGATATTGAGTTAGCAGCGGTAGTTTTTGCCTTGATAATTTGGAGGCATTATCTTTATGGAGTTAAAGTAGATGTCTTCACAGACCATAAAAGCCTTCAGTATGTCTTTTCCCAGAAAGATCTCAATCTTCACTAGCTAAGGTAGTTAGAGCTCTTGAAAGATTACGACATGAGTGTTCTTTATCATCCGGGCAAGGCCAATGTTATGGCCGATGCTCTCAGTCGACTCTCCATGGGTATTATTTCTCATGTTGAGGATAGTAAGAAAAATATAGCTCAGGAGATCCATCATCTTGCCAGACTAGGCGTTCACTTAGTCGATTCTTCAGAGGGTGGTGTATGTATTCATAGTAGTTCAAAGTCATCTCTAGTTTCCGAGGTGAAAGAGAAACAAGATAGGGATCCTAGCCTTGTCATGCTTAAAGAGTCAGTTCAGAATAAAAAAGTTGAGGTTTTCTCCCAAGGGGGAGATGGTATTCTTCATTGTCAGGGTCGTCTATGTGTTCCAGGTGTAGATGAATTAAGGCAGCGAATTCTTGCAGAAGCGCATGGTATGCGATAATCTATTCATCCAGGGGCCACTAAGATGTACCGCGACATGCGGGAGATCTATTGGTGGAGTGGGATGAAGAGAGATATTTCAGATTTTGTGGCTAAGTGCTCTACATTCAGCTGGTTAAGATAGAGCATCAGAAACCTAGTGGCTCCATGCAAGAGTTCACCATTCCTACTTGGAAGTGGGAAGAAGTTAACATGGACTTCGTGACGGGTTTTCCTAGAACTTGTCATCAGCATGATTCAGTCTGGGTCATTATAGATAGAATGACCAAGTCAGCTCATTTCCTTTCTGTTCATACTTCTTATTCCGCTGAGGATTATGAAAAACTCTATATTAGGGAGTTAGTTAGGTTACACGGTGTTCCAATATCTATTATCTTAGACAGAGGTACCCAGTTCACTTCTCACTTTTGAAAAGCATTCTAAAAGGGTTTTGGTACCCAAGTCCATCTCAGCACAGCATTTCATCATCAGAAAGATGGTCAAGCAGAGAGGACTATTCAGACTCTTGAATATATGCTAAGGGCATATGTAATTGGCCTCAAGGGAAGTTGGGATGACCACTTGCCTTTGATTGAGTTTGCATACAACAATAGCTATCATTCTAGTATTCAGATGGCTCCATTCGAAGCTCTCTATGGTAGGAGATATAGATCTCTGATTGGTTGGATCGAAGTTAGTGAAGCCTCAATCATAGGTCCTAACTAAGTATTCGATGCCTTAGAGAAAGTTCAGTTGATCAGAGAGAGACTCCGAGATGCTCAGAGCCGATAGAAGTCCTATGCAGATGTTCGTAGAAAGGATCTCGAGTTCGAGGTCAATGACTATGTCTATCTTAAGATCTCTCCCATGAAGGGAGTGAAGAGGTTTGGCAAGAAAGGGAAAATCAGTCCCCGATATGTCGGTCCCTTTAGAATTCTTTGTCGCTTCGGCAAGGTAGCTTATGAGCTTGACTTGCCTTCAGATCTAGCCTCAGTCCATCCAGTCTTCGATGTCTCTTTGCTAAAGAAGTGCATAGGTGACCCAACAGTTGTTGTCCCTATTCAGATCATCGACATTCAGAACAACCTCTCTTATGAAGATTTTCCAGTCGAAATCTTAGATTATTAGACTCGTAGATTGAGGAACAAAGAAGTCCCTCTAGTAAGGTTCTTTGGCAAAATCATTCTCATGAGGGAGCTACTTGGGAAGCAGAAGAAAATATGCGTACCAAGTATCCTCACCTCTTCCCTGCCAATTCAGATCAAGCTTAAGGTAATAGTTCTCCTTAATCTTATTCACATTTACGTTCATGTTTCCAGTATAAACTTGGTACCTATTAACCATTTCATACTCAGTCATGCATTCATGTGTTAGTTTTCCATGCATCAGATATGCACGAGTTTAGTATGTTTAGCATGTCAGCTATGAGATCAAGTTGTAGTGCTTCATGTTTAGTTCAAGTTCTATTGTCTTGTATCCCTTCTCAGTAAATTCTCATTCGAGGACGAATATTCCCAAGGGGGAGATATAGTAATACCCCACATGCTTCTAAGCTAGGAAGTGAATAAGTATTTCTACGTATGACATCTCCTATCCTATGATTCATACTTGAGTACATGACTTACAATGAATATCCTAGTGATAAGATAGCTTATGATGCATTAATCCTGTTCATATGAGTCACTTAAGGTAATACAAGCTAAGAGTTTTTGAATCCATCAAGTTTTAGTGTTTGATTGTTCAAGGGTCCTCTTTGAACAATTATAACTCGATTTTAATGTGGTATTTTTGTTTATTAAGACACACCAAATTGTAGAGAATTAAATTATCTTTCCAACGATACCAATTTCGCCTTAATCCAAAACTCGAGCGAAAAGTTATGCCTATTTTTGTGAGAGACAGTAAGGATAGGCGATTGGTTGGGTGCCACCCAACCAAACATAGGCGATTGTTTAGGCGCCGCCCAACCTAGCTTAGGCAATCACTTGGACGCCACCTAAGTCAGTTCCAGGTGCCTAAAACACACCGTTTTGAGTTATTTTAAGGGTAATTAAGTCTTTTAACACTCCTTACATGTCCCTAAACTTAACCCTATGAAATATATAGCTTCTAAACATATTACAACCCTATTATGATCTCAAAGCTCATCATCCAAGAGCACTAAAAGAGAAAAATAACTAGGGTTGCATAACTAATCTTGAAGATCCAATTTCAAGAAAATTCCTCCATCAATCATCAAGAATCTTCCTTCTAAGGTATACGTGAGTTGATTCATGGACTCCTTTCATCCATGAAGCTCAAGAACCATCTTTTAAATTTTGTATAATGATGTTTATGTTCTTGGTGGTTGATGTTCATGTGGTTGGAGTTTTATAATGCCTAAGATGGGATATTTGTATGTTTATTATGACGATATGGTGGTATTTAACGTATAAATATGTGAAATTGGTGGTTGAATATTTTTAATATTGATGAATCCACCTATACCTAAGATGTGCATGTAAGGTGTTTGTGAAAATACCTAGGGGGATAGAAATCATGATTTTATGACATAATAAGTCCTAAATGACTATTCCATGTTCTAAGTTTATGTTCAACGTGATCCCTATGCTATTGTCTTGAATTGAAGAAGTTGTACGAGATTCTCATGATATTCTTGTGTTATGGAATGACCATGTTATTGAAGCCATTCAAGTATATACATTTTGTTTGCATTCCTGATCATGTGATAGTTTGTTGAGAATCATTCTTATTATGAAAGCCTTACTTATGATATTGTGATTTGTGGACTCAAACCTTGTGATCAAGTCATGTCATGTGTGTCAGTTTCCTCCTATCAAGTCCTGGGGATACTTGTACCCAAAAACTATAGTTGTGTGTCTAGAGCCATGTCATGTTTTACGATATCCAAACTCAAGCTATGATTCCATAGACTTCAGTCAGTCATGTTACTAAGGAAAACCTCATGATCTTAGTCAGTTGTCAGATATCAGTAATATTCCGCTAGTCAATGGAATTCAGTAAGATTAAGTCATACACAGTCAGTTATTCATGTCCAGTCCCTTCAGATGGGAGTAGAGGTTAGCACCAAGTGAACCCAAGAATGGGAACTCACCCGCCAGTTCAGGGTGTGATTCTTAGTAGTCATCCTTGTGTTCCAAAACTACGTAGCCAGCGTAGGTTGAGATATCTTAACCCATCAGATTAGGGTTGATGAGGTGGCTTAACCCATCAGTTTAGGGTTCCCACCATTCTCATTGAGTACCCGCCAGATAAGGGTCCCTCACATGCTGTCCTTACCCATGGCACGGTATTGACACCCCTCCAGTCGGGGCAGAGATTGGACCCCAGCTTAGACATAATGGCATACATGGGGCATGCCAGTTAAACACTACTTCCCACAGTTTCAAATCAGTCTCAATAAAACAACTTAGGGCGTTCTTCAGATTTTAGTATATACAAGACTGTCAGATACAGTTGTCCATGTTATCAGTTTCAGTATCAGTCATGACAGTTATAAGTAAACCATGTATTAGCTTATAGGTCATGTTATCACGTATTCATGGTCCCAGTTTCTATATATGTGTGTTTGCACGCCTACGTTCATATTAGTCAGTCAGTGTTATTCATGCATGAAACCCTTTATGTTCTGCCTACCTTCCTCATATACTAAGTACTCCAGTTGTACTGACGCATTTATGCTATGGTACTTTATTTTCATGTTACACCATAGGTTCCGAGACACGAGCTCTAACCCAGCAGTAGCGGTAGCATTCCAGTCGCAGAGAGACAGTGAGTCCTTATTGATTTGAGGACAATATGATTTGATACATTTATTTATTTCTTCAGTTCAATTTTATGGAGTTAGTTGGAGACATGTTCCTTCAACTCCTTATTCAGATAGTTTAGAAGCTTTCAGATTTATGTTCAGACTTAGCATTCAGATTGAGTTGTTTTGGGTATTTTCACCCACATGATTTTATTCAGTTGAACCTTATGGCCTTATAGTTCTATGTATTCTGCATTATTATATCATGATTTTTAGTATATAGGTATAGATATCAGTCATGGGTTAGCTTCTAGTCCCTCGGGGTCATGAGCACCGTGTAGTATTCTGGTTCAGCGAATTGGGGTGTTACATGAAGTTAGTTGGGGGTTTTTCCCAGTGACTCTCTATCATTAAATGTAGAGGCTTGTCAGAATACTAGATTCTAATCTAGATTTTTAGTATTGATTAATTAGACTCTTGATTTTAGTATTTTAGATGTTATAGTTAGATAGTTTTCAGTTTATCTCATACCGAATTCTGCATTTTAGGTTGATTATATATCTATACTTCCCTATTATGAGTTTCACATTTAGTAGAAGACAGAAGAGGTTAGCTTAAGGCTACTCGTAGTCTTAAGCACCGTGTGACATCTCGAGACCCATTTTTTGGGGCGTTACATATATCTATCAAGGTGTTGCTTAATGATGATAAGCAATGATCAGAAAGGTACAACTTTTTTAAAACATGCATAGGATGAATGGAATGATGCCTAATAAAATTTCATCCTTTCTCTTAGTGTCTTTCCAAAACAATACCACCTTTTCAAATTTTATTCAAACCTCTTGATTACCTAAAAATTCCCATATGAATGGGGAATGGCTATCTTATCTAAAATTATTAGAAAAGTGAATGATCAACAAACAAAGACTGATGAACATTTATAGTGAACATGCATCGGATAAACTTGGTCAATTGGTAGATTTTATATCTCTGAACCATCAAACTTTAATGTACACCTAGACAGCGCATATCACATAACTATCCTTTTACCATTTATGGTTCTCATGGTTTTATTTGTTTCATCAATGAACATATCCTGATTTCACGAGTGAGTAAAGAATAGGCCTTTACTAATATTTTTCTTGAACTGCCTTAAACTTCTCCCTCACATAGGTGATTTCTATACGTTCAATCCTTTACATTAAACTATTTAGTCAAATCTACCAAATTTTTATAACTATTAAAAAGCTTAACACCATAAGCCTTATCCTTGTTTCCTAAACATTGTCTACATCGTGAGAATGGGATGAGTATATTGGTAGTGTTGAACCGTCAGTCATAACTTTATTTGATCTCCTTGAACCTATCACTTGAGATCTCAAGTATGCTGGGTAGAGTTACCGTCATGTTGACTTTTCCTAGGCCATAAACCCATTTTCTTTGATGTTCTTTCATCTCACTCTCTAGATAGGCCTTTTCTAAGTGGATCCAACACATTATTCTTTGACTTCACACAGTCAACGATGATAAATCCATATAAGAGTGGTACTCGAATGGTATTATGTCTCCATCTTATATGACGAGATCTATCATTATATATCATGCTCCATACCCTACCTATCTCTGCTTGTCTATCACCGTGTATACATACTGGTTCCAATGGTTTGGGCCAATAAAAAATATTTTTCATAAAATTTCAGAACCACTCAGCTTCTTCACCAGCTTTATCTTGCGAAAAATTCAGATTCCTTTATAGAGCGGGCAATGTATGTTTTTTTGGACGTTTTCCATGAGACTGCTTCTTTGCCTAAAGTAAATGCATATCCACTCATGGATTTTACTTAATTTGATTCGATGATCCAATTTGCATCATTATATCCTTCAATTACCACTGGATTTTTATTACAATACAAAAGCATAGTCTTAAGTGTATTAAAGATATCCAAAACACTTTTCATTGCCAACCAATAAGTTTTATTGGGATTACTCACGTACCAACTCAATTTTCTAATAGCATGTCAGACCAGTTATACTTCATGATATAAATTAAACATTCCAACACTCTTGTGTAGTCCAACTGTGAGTCACTTTCACCTTTTTTTTGAAGTACAAGAGTCACATCTAATGGATTCTTGGAAATACCAAAATCCAAATACATGAACTTGTAAAGTATCATTTCAATGTAATGAGACTGTGACAATGCCAAACCATGTGGAGTATTATGGATTATTATTCCAAAAATCACATCCCCAACCGCAAGGTTTTTCATATCAAACTTTCTTTCAAGCATTCGTTTCATAGAATTTATGTCAGAAATGTCCCTATTGATGATTAACATGTCATCTATATACAAACAAACAATGATTTTATGATTTAGAGTGTCTTAATGTAAACACATTTATCATATTCATTTATGTTAAACCTATTTGCAAACATGGTTTGGTCAAACTTCGTCTCCCACTGTGTGGGTGCCTTTTTTAGTCCATAAAGTTACTTAACAAGTTTGCACTGCTTTTTTTCTTTACAAGGAACAACAAAACCCTCTGGTTGTTCCATGTAAATTTCTTTCTCAAATTCTTCATTTAGGATTGTTCTTTTTATTTCCATTTGATGGATTTAAAGACCATATACCACCGTAAAGGAAACTAACATCCGAATTGACGTTATCCTTGTCACAGGCAAGTATGTATCAAAATAATCAAGGTCTTCTTCTGTTTGAAGCCTTTTACTACAAGTCAAGCCTTGTATTTTCAATAGTACCATCCACTTTCATATTCCTTTAGAAGATTCATTTAGAACCTAAAGGTTTATTTTTTGGAATAAGATCAACCAAATCCAAAGTATAATTTCCCAAGATTGAATCAATCTCACTATTGGCTGCCTCTTTTCTAATCGGCTTGTCTGATGATGACATTTCTTCTTTAAATATTTTAGTTTCAATTTCGAGAAAAATATCAAAAAATTTAATCCAAAGTAAGTGACTTTGTTTGATATATACTATGCCTTGGATTCATATCTTTATTTGCATTCTCGCTTGGTTTATCTCGAGGTCATTTAGACCCTACTAGATCGCTCTTTCTAGTTCTATATAGATAAATGTGTTCAAAGAACTCAGCCTTATCTAATTCAATTACCGTATTTTCATAGATATTTGGATGTTCAAATTTATGAACTAAAAACCTGCATGCTATACTACTTTTACGTTATCCTATGAACACTCATTGCATAGTCTTAGGTCCTATGTTTACCATTTTTGGCATAGAAACTTAGACCTTCGCTAGACACCCCCACTCATTGAAATATTTTAAATTTGGTTTCCTTCCTTCCCCTTTTTCATATAAAATTAAAAGTGTCTTACTATGGGTCACTCTATTAAGTATTTAGTTAGTTGTAAGGATAGCTTCACCCTATAAGTTTTGCAGTAAAACTGAATCTATAAGTAAGGCATTCATCATTCCTTTAATGTTTTATTTTTATTTTATGCAATCCCACTTGGTTGAGGTGAAAATGGGGTAGTATTTTGATTGATAATTCCATTCTCAACACATATCTCTGCAAAAGGAGATTCATATTCGCCACCCCTATCACTTCTTATCATTATGATTCTTTTCTCTAACTAATTTTCAACTTATGTTTTGTATTGTCTAAATGCATCAAATGATTCATCCTTAATATTCAACAAATAAATTTTACAGTACCTAGTGCAATTGTCAATAAAAGTTATAAAATACATTTCTTTTCAGCATGAAATAGTGTTGACTTCATATCACAAATATCAATATGGATTAAGTTTAAGAGATTGAAATTCCTTTTAACAGACTTATATTAATACTTAAAAAACTTAGATTCCACACATATATGAATCTTTGATTTATTTCACTCAAAGTTAAGCAACACTTCCAAACTTATCAGTTTCGTAAGGTTTATACTTGAAATGTCCTAAATGACTACTCCACAAATCATTTGACTCTAGAAATCAAGAAGTAGCCTCAAATTTCTTCATTTCAACAACCATTACATAAGGTTTTTAAAGGCCCTCATCAAGGTAGCCCTTTCCTACGTATGTTTCTTACTTACTTATTACAACTTTCTCCAAAATAAATACACACTTAAACCCGTTTTAATGAAAAGTTTTGTCGACACTAAGTTTTTACTAATAATAGGAACATAGAGAACATTGTTGAGAGTCAACACCTTGTCGGAAGTCACTTTTGGGAATATCTTCCTATTTTCCCTCAACCTTGGTTTTTGGATTATTTTTCATAAAGATCACTTCTTTGGGACAAGTGGTTTCATAAGTTGCAAAAGCTCATTTTTTCACTCAAACATATCTAGTGGCTCCTAAATTAAAGCACCATTCATTTGGATATCCAACCAGATTACTTTCAGTGATCACATCACATAGATTTTCAATCTTTCTAGATGTTTTCAACATGTTTATCTAATCTCTTTTCTTGTTCCTATATTAAACTTGACAATTTAAAGCTTTGTGGGCAAAATCACTACAAATGTAGAAATTGTCTTTGAGCATTTTCTTATTGTGCTGTTTCTATTGTCCAGAACACTTTTTCATCTTTATATTATTTGGAGAAAAATTTTTATTGAGATATGCAGGTATCATTGATGATTTTTAATTCAACTCATTATCCTCGTTTTTCTTGGAATGACTCGCAAGATTTTTCAAATTAGACAATTGATTTTCAATCATTTTTTTTTTAGAATATAAGGATCTATACTTCTAAACATTTGCATTTCATGTTATGCCAACAAAAATGACATCATTTGCTATCATTATTTGAAGTTCACACCACATTTTAATTGCTAGAGTAATACCTGAACTACTTAATAACACAACATTGGTTGTCGTTGGGACAACACCATTTACACTAAAATCAATTTATAGTTCAATTTCATTCGTTATTTTTTATCAATCTTTAACAAACTCTTTAGTATTTTTGAATACTAACAACAAAGACTTTAATCATTAGACAACTTATTTCTAGTCAATGATGAAGTTTTTATATCTTTAAATCATCAACCGAATGAACTTTGAAATGTGATACAATTTTTATGACTTCAAATTAACATCAAATTAAAATAGAGTGACCCCACAAATTTTAAACTCCAGAAACCAATATAGAGATTTTAACGAAAGTTGAATTTTTTATATTTTTAATCGAATTCTCACAATGATTTCTTGATGAAATTTTTATATTCTTCTAAGCGAGGGAGTAAAAACCAAATGATTTTAGTTTCTACAAAATCAGACCCAATACAAATTAAAAAAATTTTTGATTTATAAATGGTGATAATTTTTTTTTTCTTTCACCAAACAAGCTAAAAAAATAAATATATTTATAATTTCATATAAAGTTTTGTTTTTCTTGGGTTTGGGAAAATCTGTATTTTCCAACAATAACTTTAAACGCATGTTAAAATTTACATATGAACAATCAAATGAAATTTAAACTCCGTATTTACAACTTTGAACTTTTACAATTTGTTCAATATGTTCAACCCAACTTATGAACATCAATAAAATAAAGTTCAAACTATTTTTCTAATAAATAAAAAAAATCAAATGTTAAGAACTTCAATACAAGCTCAACCAACTTATGAAATATCATAATAAAGTTTTAAGAACTTCAAACAGAAGTTTAAATGGTTGAAGAACTATCAATATGATGTTCAAACTATTTACTGAAAAAACAGTAAAACCAAAAAATAAAGGTTAGTTTAAATACCTTAAGATTGTTGATCCGGATACATAAATTAGTATGATTCAATCCAAACTTAAATACTAAGCTCAAAAAAAAATTCAAGAACTAAGATGCAGTTACAACAAATTCGGATATAAGTCCAAATGAATAAACAAATGAACTATTAAAATAAAGTGTTTACCAACTTTAAGAAAGAAGATGAAGTCAAAAATTGTAGAATAAAGTCTACTGAATGCATGGTGTGTCCTTAAGGAATTTATTTCCCTCAGGTACCCAAGGTAATGGAATTTTTCCTTCAAGGATAAAATGATTCTCTTTATGAAAATAGTGGTACCTCTAATTGTTAGAAACTTCGAACACACTCAACTATTTAATGATCATACTAGAGCTTGTAGAAGAAGAAGAACATTGTTTTTCCGCTCAAACAAATTGTGTTACCTAAGGAAAAATTCTAGTATTTATAACCATCAAGGTGTTTCTTCATGAAGAGAAGCAATGTTTCAAAAAGGTGCAGGCCCTCATAAAGGCGAAAATCTTTGGAAAGTCACAACCCATTGAGAAGGTCATAACATTCAATCCAAAAGGCTGCATATTTAAATTGCATCCTCTATCTTATTGTCTTTCAGAAAAAAATACCTTTTCATTTTCCATTCACAACACTTAATAACCCAATAGATTCTTTAATGTATCGTACATTTGATGTAATTATCACCTATCACATGGAAATACAGTTTTGCCATTTCTGGAATAGACTTCATGAAAATTCGTAATGCAAATCAATTCAATGAGGTTGAAGTATTTACAAGAACTTAATGATTTGTACCAAATAATTTCATCTATGGTAACACAGGTATTTTGTAACATGCTAAGATTTATAAGATCTTTATATAATTTGAGATGTTAATAGTTCTTAGTCTCAATCCCCTCATCTTGTTCACCATGGAGTTAACACCCTCTTTGTCCCAAATATCCTCATTCTTGATCCTATCTATCCTTGTGTGCTCACACATGCATCTCAGCATCTCATTTTAGCTACTATCATATATTTGACGTCTAAGTTCTTGACGGGCTTACACTCAGCCCCATGCAGTACAACTTGTCTCACCACTCTATAAAACTTAACTTTATAAGTTGTAGAGGAACATTCTTTTCTCACAAGATTCTAGATAATAGCCTTTATTTCATCCACTCCACTTCAATGCGATACATAAATCATTATTAATTTCCCTATCACCTTGGATTATAAATCTAAGATACATGAAACTCCCTCTATTGAGGATGGCTTGCGTATCAATTCTCACTTTCATAGCTGACTCCTGAATCATTTAACTAAACTTTTCGTTCAAGTGTTGTCTTACCCCAACTCTACCTAAATCTTTTGAATTTACGTATGTATCCAACCTTCAGTCTATCATTAAATTATCACATACGTTGTCAAAAAATATTATGTCATCTGTGAATTATATACATCATGACACCTCCTCTTAGAATTGTCGTTCTATTTCATCCATCACCAAGGCAGATAGATATGTACTAAAAGTTGATCATAGTGCAACCCCATCATGACATGAAAGTGTTTTGAGTCTCCTCCCACTGTACTTACTTTAGTCTTTGTTCCATCAAAAATTTCCTTAATCCCTCTAATATATGCTATTATACTCCTTTGGCCTCCAAAAATCTCCATAAAAGCCCCTTCTGAATTTTTTCATAAGTTTTGTATAGGTTGATAAACATCATATTTAAGTCACTCTCACTTTACCTATACAGCTCGATCAATCTCCTTACAAGAGGAATGACTTATGTAGTTGATCACCTTGTTGCAAATCAAATATGGTTCTCATTGATTGACACACTCTTCCTTACCTTCAACTCCAACATCCTCTCCCAAACTTTCATATTCTGAATTTACAACTTTGATGCCCCTAAAATTGTTACAATTAGGATATCAAATTTTTTCTTTAACAACAGGATCATTATACTCCACCACCATTTTTCTGTCATTGTTCTTGTCCTAAAATGATGTTTAACTGACTAGTTAGACACTCCAAACCTGCCTTTTCTATGCTTTTTAAAAATTACACTATGATCTCGTCTTGCCTGGTTGTACTGAACTTCATCTTATGAAAAATCTTATTAACATCATCAAATTTAAAATTTATACAACACCCAAAATACCGATGACTCTCTAAGTTCTCTAGATACCCTAGTTCATACAAAAAAAATTGATGTAAGTTTGCCTGCTTCGTCCAATGCGTGACTCATCCACCATTATATTGTAACACCCTGAGAGTACACCTTGGACACAATACGGTGATTACAGTCTCGAGGGACCACAAGCTAACCAATGAGCTGGTATCTTGTATGAGCACTGAATAATAACAAATAATATGTTCGGAATATCTTGATATTCCATAAGCTTTTAAATACTAAAACATTTATCAATCATGAATCTGGAACACAAATTTCTGAAAATAACTGTCTAAAACTAATAAAACAAAGACAAACTGACTAACTATTTGAAGTATTCGAAAGCCTCTAAAACTGACTTAATAAGAGTTGATGAGATAGGACCAACTAACTCCAACTAGCTACTGTACTGAAAGCATGAAAATAAATATAGTATGTTCTCAAAATATAAGGACTCACCACTACTATAATTGAAAATCTGGTATGTCTATGCACTATTCGAGAATCGAGCATTTGAACCAATGATATGATATGTCACAGCATCAGAAACGAGTATGTGATCAGTACTTTGAATATACTAGTATGCTAAATGAGGTAGACTTATATACATGGTTTTATTAACAAGAGTAATAACTGGCTGAGTGAACAACATGAAGTAATGAATAGAATGCATAAAATCTATAAATACTGAGAATGTATGACCAAGAATAAAATATGTTTTCAATATAATCTGAAATATGAAATACTAAATACGGATAATGACTGACTTATATCTTATGCTATGGTCAAGAAAATCTGTAACTGAATCACTGAACTAATTACTGGGCTAAGACTGCGGGAACTATCGTCTAACCTACATGCCCCAATGAGCGAATTGGGGTCCAACCAGTGACCCCTGTTGGAAGGGAATCAGCAACGTGCCACAGGTACTAACATTGGCTTTGTGGATCCACTAAAGAATCCCGAAGGACTAAGGGTTACCCTCAACTAGTAGGTACCCATATGAGATCAACCCTCAACTGGTAGGTTAACATCTCACCCTACGCTAGCTACATTGTTATGGAATATAGGGACTGCTACTGAAGGTCACACTCTCAACTGGCAGGTGAGCCCCCATCCCTGGGTTCACTTGGTGCTAAATCCTACTCTAAATGGAACTGACTCAGAATACAAAACTGTTCTATGTTTAGCAGATTATGATAACTGACTGAACTGAAGGCAATCATGATTTTTCTGAAATTATTCTGATGATACCAAGATTGAGTAAATAGATATGTTTTTAGGTATTCATAGCCCCAAAACTCGATAGCAATAATAACAAATTAGTACTAAAATTTTAGGAACATAATGTGAAAGAATTTATTCAAAATTTAATTTTATAGGCATTTCATAAAAAACCTAATATTCATAGTTTAAGTTAAGCATTGGAATAGTTTAAAGCTTGTAGCAGTTTAAGTTAAGCATGGGAATAGTTTAAAGCTTGTAGCAATAGCATGATTTCAATACCAATATCATTAATTATGAATTAAATCAACGAACAACATCATTAAAACACTTGTTGTTTAATAATAACAACAATTTCATGTAAACATTGCATAGAATCAAAATCCACGGTAATTCATGGTTTAAATCACAATTAACATCACAATAACTTGTAATGATCATGACTTTGAGTTTGAAATTAGATTCTTGGACTCCATAGGTAGAAGGGTCCCACAGATGAAGATTTAACATACCTGGGTTGATGAATTCGTGGGAATTCTTGGGTTTTTTCTTGAGAATTGACCATGAATCTTGAAGGCTAGGTTTTGTTCTTGAGAGGATTAATTTCTTAAAGAGGAATTGTGAGTAATGGGGCACATATTGCTTCTTTAGGGTTGTACTTATGTGTTTTGGACAGATTTAACGCTATGGGAAAAGACCAAACAATCCCTTAAAAATTTAAAATGAGGACTGACGATTCCAATTTTACACACTGGTATGATGTGGTACTAATCGTATTGCGCCACTGGAAAAGGACAATCCATATTTTGCCCAATGAGACGACACAGTGCTATCACGTTGTGTCACAGAAAAGGGATGATCATAAATTTTCCCCTTGGCACGATGCGGTGCAAATCGTGGTGCTTCACTAGAAAAGGACGAACATGATTTCGGTCATCACCGCGATGCGACCTAATCGCAATTGTCTTCTGTCTTTCACTAAAAGTGCAATAACTTCTCACTTGGATATCCAATTTAGCAAAAATTGGTATATTAGAAAGATCATTCAATTTCCAATCTGCTTCAAAATCTTAGTAGAGAAAAAATATGCTCATTTGAAGTAGACAATAGCAACATTCTTCTTAAAAACTCAATCGGTAAGGAATACTTTGATTCATCTAATAGCTAGGTGTTATTTGAGACTTTAATATGCAACAAACTCACTCATAACACTAATAAAGAACTACATTGTACTTTTCATGATCTTGAAAGATGGCTCTAACATTGGTTTGGATTTTCTGGTTATTACAATACCTCGCCCTTGGGAACATTCGTCCTCGAATGAGGTTTGTTGAGCTGAAAACACTTAGGAACTTTGGTTACATGTTTAATATACGTGATGATAACGCGATTTCATGATTGAGTCTAAAACATGTTATATTACTGAACTGGTTCTTTAAATGCACGACTGGTATAAGAATGATATACAACTAAAACTGAGCATGGAAAAGAGAGATTCTAAGAAGATTGTTACCTTTAGTTGACTCTTGATTCTGTGGAAAAAAGATGAGGGTACTTGGTCCACATATCGGCTTCTGTTTCCCAATTGGCCCCCTCAATGGACTGGCTCTTCCAAAGAACTCTGACTAGGTGAACTTCTTTGTTCCTTAGTCTAAGAATCTGGCGATCTAGGATCTCAATTAAAAATTTTTCGTAAGAAAGGTTGTTCTGAACATCTATGCTCTCTAAAGGGACAACTACAGGTGGGTCACCAATACACTCTTCAACAAAGAGATATGGAATACTGGGTGCTATGATGCTAAGTCTGTAGGTAACTCGAGCTCATAAGCTATCTTTCCAAAATGGCTTAAAATTCTATAAGAGCCAACATATCGGGGACTAAGTTTTCCCTTCTGACCAAACCTGTTTATCCTCTTCATGGAAGAGATTTTTATATATACAAAATCACAAATCTCAAATTCAAGATCCTTTCTCCTCACATCTCCTAATATTTCTATCGACTTTAGCCTATCTTAAGACTCTCGCGAATTAGCTGAACTTTCTCCTAAGCATCAAATAATAAATCATGCCATATCAAAGTGATTTTACCTATCTCAAACCAACCAGTTAGAGATCTATATCTCTTTCTATATAGATCCTCAAATAAAGTAATCTAAATACTAGATTGATAGCTTTTATTATACGCGAATTCAATCAAATGCAAATGGTCATCACTACTGCTATTAAAGTAAACAACTCATGCTCTCAACATATCTTCAAGGGTCTAAATGGTCCTTTCTGCCTGACCGTCTATCAGAGGATTAAAGGCTCTGCTGAGGTGAACTTGGGTACCAAGACCCTTCTGAAAAGCTTTCCAAAAGTAAAATGTAAATAGAGTACCTCTATCTGAAATGATAGATAACAGAATACCGTGCAACTTAATGAAATCTCTAATATAGAGCTTGGCATAGTCCTTGGCTGAATAAAAGGTATGGAGTGGTAAAAACTAAGCTAATTTGGTCATCCTATCCACAATGACCCAAATCGAATCATGCTACTGACTAGTACGAGGCAAACCTATCACACAAACCATGTTAACTTCCTCCTACTTCTAAGTAGGAATACAAAAACCATGCATAGACCCCTGGGCTTTCGATGTTCAGTCTTAACCTGTTGACAAGTGGGGCACTTATCTACAAACTCTGTAATATCCTTCTTCATAATATTCCACCAATAGATTTCCCATAGATTGCGGTACATTTTCATGGCCCTTGGATGAATTGAATAATGCACACCAAGCGTCTCCATAAGAATTTGCTATTTAACTCATCAACACATGGCATACACAGTCTACCCTCGTAATGCAACATACCATCTCCCCCCTTGGGAGAAAACCTTTACCTTTTGATCTTTGACTGTCTCCTTCAGCTTTACCAGATAGGGATTCCTATCTTGATTTTCTTTTACTTTGGCAACCGAAGAAAATTCTGAAGCATTCTGGACCCAAATGCTACCCTCAGCTGAATAAACTAAATGAATACCTAATCTGGTAAGCTGATGAACTTCTCTTATTAACCTCTTCTTATCATCCTCAATATGAGCAACACTACCCATCGACAAACTACTTAAGTCATCTACCACTATATTGGCCTTGCCCGGGTGGTACAAATCACTCATATCATAGTCTTTCAGCAACTCTAAACATCTTCTCCGATACAGATTTAAATCTTTCTACGAAAATACATACTGCAAGATTTTGTGATCCATGAACACATCTAAATGCACCCTATATATATATAGTGCTTCAAAATCATTAAAGCAAACACAATAGCTGCTAACTCAAGATCATGGGTTACCATTTTATGGATTTTAAGTTGTTTAGAGGAATAAGCCATAACTTTACCCTTCTGCATCAAAACACACCCCAAACTGACTCTTAAGGCATTATAGTACACAACAAAACCATCTGAACCATCTGGTAACATCAAAATTCGGGCTATGGTGACATGATTCTTTAACTCCTGTAAACTCTTCTCACAAGAATCTGACCACTAAAACTTAACTTTATTTTGAGTCAATCTAGACATGGTAGATGCAATAGATAAAAATCATTCAACAAAGCACTGCTAATTGCAAGCCAAACCTAAGAAACTCCTAATATCTGATAAAGAGATGGGTCTAGGCCAGTTTCTCACCACTTTAGTCTTTTGAGGATCAACTCTAATGCCATTACCAAAAATAATGTAGCCAAAAAAACCTACAGATCTTAGCCAAAATTAGTGCTTACTAGATGTAGTGAAAAACTGGTGGGCTCTAAGAGTCTACAGTACTATTTTAAGGTGGTTTGCATAATCAGTTTTATTATGGGAGTAAACAAGAGTATCATCAGTGAAGCCTATGATGAACTTGTCCAAGTACTGCTTAAACACTCAGTTCATCAAGTCCATAAAGGCTACTGGGCATTGGTTAAACCAAAGGACATGACTATCAACTCAAAGTGACCATACCAAGTTTTGAATACTATTTTTTAAATGTCACATTCTATTACTATGAGCTAATGATAGCCGGATATGATGTCTATCTTAGAAAAATAACTGACACCCTAAAATTGGTCAAACAAGTCATCTATTTTAGGGAGTGGGTATTTGTTCTTTATTGTGATTTTGTTCAACAGATGGTAGTCAATACACATTCTAAGAGAATCATCTTTCTTACGTATAAATAGTACTGGTGCGCCTTTTAAGGGAAACGTTAGTCCTGATGAATCCCTTATCTTTGAGGTCTTTCAATTGTTCTCTCAACTCTTTGAGTTTGGCTGGAGCCATTCTATATAGTAGAATAGAGATAGGTTGGGTATCTAGAAGAAGGTCTATCCCAAAGTCAATTTCCCTGTTAGATGGAAATCAGAGAAGATCTTTAAAGGACACATCGAGGAATTCCCTCACTACTGAAACTGACTCAAGACTAGGATTCTTGGAATCGAAGTCTTTAACTTGATCAAGATGGTAGACACACCTCTTGGATATCATCTTTCTTGCTCTAAAGTACGAAACAAGTTGAACCCTAAGTGCTGAAGTACTACCCCTCTATTCTAGGACTGACTTATTTAGAAACTAAAAATGAACTACTATGTTTCTACAATCAACTGAAGCATAGCATTAGTAGAGCCAATCTATACTAAGAATGATGTAAAATCCGTCATCTCAAACTCCAAAAGATAAACTGAAGTGACCTTTTGAGATATTGTGATTGAACAGTTCCTGTATACCTTCCTAGTTACAATAGAGACACCTATTGGGGTAGACACTAAAAAGGGTTTGTATAAAATCTCAGGACCGACACCAAAATCAATAGCTATGTAAGGGGTTACAAAATAAAGAGAAGCTCCGGGATCTAACAAAGAATAAATATGTAAAAAATAGACCTGTAACGTACAAATAAAAACATTATGAGAATTTTCCTAATGCTGTTCGGACTGAAGTGTATACAATCTATTTGGATGCTGACCACTATTTAACTGAAAGCGGCACCCTACTGAGTCAGGCGACGGGATGGAACTGGGGGACGACCGGACTGACCCTAAAGACCACTCTTTGGGAAATGCCTAATTTTATGTCCTGGATTGCCACCCTAATGATTTCTACCATATTTCTGGCAAAGACGATTCGTACGACCACTGTTTACACTACCTTGGGACTTAGAGCCTGGTAGTTTATCCCTATTATAATTTCTAAATTTAGGTACTATTGCACTAGCTAAAGATGGAGAAGGAGCTAAAGATTTCTGACAAATTGTAAATTGTTACCACCTTCTGACTTTAGCCAAGTAAAATTAAAGCTACATGTTATAGCCCTCTTGTTCTCTCTCTCCTACTCTTTATTCTTCTACTTCTCAATCTGTTGAACATAGACCATAAGCCTAGATATATCCATATATAAAACTATAGAAAAATCCTAGTCTAATTCAGTCCTATATAGCATGTAAAATGGTGTCCCAAACTTATAAATTTTAGGTAAGTGTTTATACATAGAATCACTTTTTTATCCTTGATAATTTGATGATCTTATTTTGGATCTTGACAACCTTAGAATTATGATTTTTACGTTGATTCATGATTGGGGATATCAATAGGTGTTTTTGGACAATTTTCATATTTTTCAAACGTCGATTGAGGCATGTTTGGATGACCAAAATAATGAGTCAACTAGATCTATCTACAATGCGTCGATGTACACATTGCTAGTGAAATAGTGCTAACTCAATGAGGCATGCTGCCTATTGCATCGACATAAATGATGCAACTTATCGCTGGTAGTGTTTTTCTGTAATTAAGTCTACATCCAGAAAGGTATTTAAGTGAATTTCCTCACTTTTATTCAGACCTAAAACACAAAATTAAGCTATTCTAAGGGCAAAATCACTCACTCTCTTTCAAATCCTCTAAAGACAAAACCCTAGGTCATTCAATTTCAAGTCTAAGCTTCAAGAACGTACCTTCTATTTTCACGAATTTAATTACCAAGGTATGTTAGGTGTTCATCCTTGGGTTTCCTTCAACCCTTGGAGTTCAAGAAATCTTTTTTAATGACAAGTTTATTGATTTCATGATCTACATGTTTTAATTAGATTGTGTTCATATATGTATTGATGTTTGGATTTCAAATTAATATTTATTACAAGTTTTAAGTGAATTAATTTACATGTATACAGAATTAAGTGATTCTCATATTAAATATTTGAATTTGCAAGTTGAATGTTGTAGCCATGATTTTTATGTCTAGATTATTTCTATTTGCACTAATTATGCTTACCAAGTGTTTGATAAAATGTCTATGTAAATTGAAGAGTGAATTCATGAAATGTTATAATGTGGTCCCATTCATGTACAACTTTATGCCTTTTAAGTGTTTGATAAAATGTCTAAATGAATGTATGGTTAATAAGTAAATAATGTAATGCTTTCAATATTTTTCCATGTTTAACTATTGATGTTATTGAGTCTTGAGGGTATTCAATACCCTAAAACCTAGTTGTTTACCTAGAATTACAGTAGCTACAGAATAGTCTCAGTAATGTTATGCATAGTAGTACTTAGACAGTTACAAAACTCAGTAAACTCAGTGACGTTCAGTCAGACAACATGATCAGTAATATTTAAGTCAAGCCTAGTATAGTCTAGTAATTATTTCAGTATCTATTCAGTTGGGTGTAGGGTTGAGCACCGAGAAAACCTAGGGATGGGGGCTCACCTTCCAGTTGAGGGTGTGAAATTTAGTAGTAGTCCCTTAGTTTCACAATTACATAGCGAACATAGGTTAAATATATCAACTTCCTAATTGAGGGTTTACAAAGTGTTCACCTGCCAGTTGAGGGTAACACATATCCAACCTTCCAGATGAGGGTGATTCTTTAGTTTATCCTCAAAGCTATTGTTAGTACCTGTGGCATAGTTCTAACACCCTTCAAACTGAGGTCATAAGTTTGACCCCAACTCAGTTTATAATCGGGATATGTCAGTTAGATGAACATTCCCACAGTTACAGTTTAAGTATTCAGTACTCAATAATTAATATTCAGTATCAAAATTCAATAAATAACTCATAATGTTCTATAGAACCATGGCTATTAGTTATCACTTACTTAGCCATTAGAATTCAGCACTTTAGTATCAGTCTAAACCTCAGGTTATGAGTAATAGTTATAGTGATGAGTCCTCATATTTTTAGGATAGAGTTATTATTTTAGCATTTTAGTAATTCAATATGTTCAGTAGTTTGATTTAGTTGGTGACTTATCCCATCATCTCCATAATCAGATAGTTAGAGGCTTTTAGACTAGATTATTTCTGACAGATCTTTAGTTTTTTAGTATTATTATCAATATTCTGTATTTTTTTAGTTTATGAAACATATGAAGAATTTCATCCTAAATTCCACATATATTTTCGGTATTATTATTATTCAGTACTTACAGTAGGTACCAGCCATGGGTTATCTTGTGGTCCTTCAGGATTGTAAGGATTGTATGACATCCAGGCTGTAGAATCAGGGCATTACAAACTTTGTATCAGAGCCTATGGTTCAACAGAGTCGTAGAAAGTCTGAAAGCAATGTTAAGTAGAGTCTTGTGCATGGGTGTGTAGCACGCCACACTTATGGATAAGTCTATGAGACATTTTTAGGAAAAGTTTCACTTTTTTTAGTATTCATGTCATGTGAGTGAGCATGATCCCAAGTTAAACTCTTTTTCTAATCCATGTTTCCTTTCTTTTTAAAGAATATTCCTCCTAAAAATACTAGCAAAAGAAGAACTGGAAACCAGCCTACACCTCTGCCCATTCAGGCAGATCCCCTGGATGAGCATAATTCTAATGTAGAATTCAAAGCAACTTACACAACTCTAGTCCATTCTATAGAAACCCAGAATGAACTCCTAGCTATTGTTTAGTCTAACCCAGTGGCCAATACTGCAGCAGCTAGAATTTGGGACTTTACCCGAATGAACCCTCCTTTATTTTTAGGGCCTAAGTCTGAAGAGGACCCACGAGAATTCCTTGACATGGTGCAGAAGGTCACAAATATTATGGGGGTAACTGCTAGTGAGAGTGCTGAGTTAGCTATGTAATAGTTGCAAAATATGTCTCATATATGGTTTAAGTAGTTTAAGGCAGTTAAGGTTGCAGATGTAGGGCCTATTAAATATGAGGAGTTTTCTATTGCTTTTATAGATAGGTTCTTCCCATTGGAGTTTAGGGAATCTAAGGTGTTATAAACCATTAACATAAAGCAGGGAAGCATGACAGTGAAAGAGTCCCCTCTTAATAATTACCTAGTTTGAAGATATGCTCCTCTTGTGGTAGGTTATAGTAGATCTAAGATGAGTAATATCGTGTCTGGTGTGTCTAATAGTGTAGTTAAGGAGTGTAGGAATGCGATGCTAATTAAGAAGATGGACTTGGCTAAGCTGATGGTCCTTGCTCAATCAATGGAGAAGCAAAATTCTAAGGAGAACAAGAGGCCTAAAATGGGTAGCTTCAACTTTACTCAGCCTAAACAAGAGGATGGTAACCATCCTCGGTTTTGCATAACATCTTCAGTTCCAGCCTCGTCCTCAGCCAGTGCTCCAGTTCCTAAGTTCAAAACTGGTAATAAGGTTTGGGAACCAGGCTCTAAGTCTTAGGGAGTATCACCAGTGCTCAAATAAATCATCTTTGCCAAAAGTTTGGTAGAAACTATTAGAGGGTTTGTAGGGCTAGAAATGATATGTTTCGAGTGCGGTAAGCTAGGTCAATGAATCAGAGATTGTCTCAATTAGGTTCATAAGGTTAGTACAATCGTCCCCCAGCTCCGTCCGATCACCTGTCTCAGCAGGGTGCCGCTTCCAATGCCACAAATGGGAAACATCCAAATAGGCTCTTTGCACTTCAGTTCTGATAGTATCAGGAAAGTTCTCCTGATGTGGTCACTGGGACATTACAAGTTTATCATTTATATATTTATGCTTTGCTAGATCCAGGAGCTTCTTTATCCTTTGTAACTCCTTATATAGCTGTTGACTTTGGAATTACTCGCAAAATCCTAGTAGATCCCTTCTAAGTCTCTACCACCCAGTGGGTAATTCTATTATATCCCAGTGGGTATACATAAACTGTATGCTTATTATATCTCAGAAAGTTACTTTAGCAGACATAGTAGAGTTAGAGATGGGAGATTTTAACATCATTCTCGATATTGGATTGGCTTTATTCATGCTACGCTTTAGTTGAATGTAGAAACAAAGTTGTCTATTTTTAGTTCCCAAATAAACCTGTCCTAGAATAGAAGGGGTAATACTATAACATTTAGGGGTCAGCTTGTTTCCTACCTTAGAGCGATAAAATGATATCCAAGGGGTGTGTTTATAATCTTTTTAGAGTCAAAGACTCTAGTTTTGAGACCCCTAATCTTGAGTCAAATTCAGTAGAATATGAATTTTTAGATATGTTTCCCGAAGATCTTCTTGGAGTTTCTCCCGAGAGAGAAAGAGATTTCAGAATAGATCTTCTTCCAGATACTCAGCCTATATCTATTCTGCCATATAGAATGGCTCCAGCAAAACTCAAAGAACTAAACGAGCAGTTAAAAGATCTCCTAGATAAGGGATTCTTTAGACCCAATGTTTCCCAATGGGTGCACTAGTTCTATTCGTGCAGAGGAAAGATGTTTCTCTCAAAATATGTATTGACTACCGTTAGTTGAATAAAGTCACCATCAAGAACATGTACCCACTTTCCAGAATCGATGACTTGTTTGACCAACTTCAGGGTGCCAATTACTTTTCTAAGATAGACCTTAGATCAGGCTATCATCAGCTCAGAGTCAGAGAATGTGATATTAAAAAAATAGCTTTACAAACTCGGTATGGTCACTTCAAATTTCTAGTCATGTAATTTTTTCTTACCATTGCCCCAACAACTTTCATGGACTTGATGATCAGAGTGTTCAATCAGTACTTTGGCTTGTTCATCATTATCTTCATAGATTTCATTCTTGTCTACTCCCACAGTGAACATGATTATGCAGATCATCTTGGAATAGTATCACAAACCCTCAAAGCCCATTGGTTATTCACCCAATTTAATAAGTACAAATTTTGGATAAGACTATTAGCTTTCCTTGGTCATATATTTTTTGTTGATGGCATTAGAGTTGATCCTCGAAAGATCGAAGTAGTGAGAAACTGGCCCAGACCCATCTCTCCATTAAAAATTAGGAGTTTCTTACGTTTGGCTGGCTATTACCGATGATTTATTGAAGGAGTTTTGTCTATTGCATCCCCCATATCCAGATTGACTAAGAAAAAAGTCAAGTTTCAGTGGTCAGATTCTTGAGAGAAGAATTTTTAGAAGTTGAAGACTCAACTCACTACAACCCTAATTTTGGCTTTGCTCGATGGTTTAGATGGGTTTGTTGTATATTGTGATGCTTCCAAGGTTAGTTTGGTATGTGTTTTAATGAAGAGAGGTTAGGTCATAACCTATTCCTCTAGATAACTTAAGCCTCATGAATAGAACTACCCTACTTATGATCTTGATTTCGTAGTTGTGGTGTTTGCCTTACAAATTTGGGGGAACTATTTGTATGGGGTACATATTGATGTGTTCACAGACTATAAAAATTTACAGTATGTATTTTCATAGAAAGAATTGAACTTCCATCAAAGCAGGTGGTTAGATTTGTTTAAAGACTATGATATGAGTATCCTGTATCATTCAAGCAAGGACAATGTAGTGGCTAATGATCCCATAAGTTTGTCCATGGGTAGTGTTTCTCACGTTGAGGATGGTAAGAAGAAGTTAGTTGAGGAAGTTCATCAGCTTGCAAAGTTGGGTGTTCATTTATTTGATTCAGCTGAGGAGTAGTGTTTGGGTGCAGAGTAGTTTAGAATCATCTTTGGTTTTCAAAGTAAAAGAAAAGCCGGACAGGGATCCCAGGTTAGTTAAGCTTAAAGAGTCAGTCAGAGACCATAAAGTAGAGGTTTTCTCCCAAGGGGGAGATGGTGTGTTGCATTTCCAGGGTAGACTTTGTATGCCATTTGTGGATGGCATGAGGCAGCGGATTCTTGCAAAAGCGCATGTTGTGCATTACTCGATTCACCTAGGGGATACTAAGATGTACAACAATTTGTGAGAGATCTATTAGTGGACTTGGATGAACAGAGATGTTATAGAGTTTATGGCTAAGTGCTCTATGTGTCAATAGGTAAAGATTGAGCATCAGAAGCCTAGTAGGTCTATGTAGGAGTTTAGTATTTCCACTTTGAAGTGGGAGGAAGTGAGCATGGAATTTGTGATAAGTTTTCCACATACTCGACGTCAGCATGATTCAATTTGGTTCATCATGGACAGGATGACCAAATCAGCCCATTTGTTGCCAGTTCATAATTTCCTACTAAGACAAGGACTATGCCAAGCTCTATGTTAGAGAGTTGGTAAGATTGCATGGAGTTCCGTTATACATCATTTTAGATAGAGGTACCAATTTACCTTTCACTTTTGGAAAGTCTTCCAATAGGGTCATGGTACCCAAGTTCACCTTAGTACAACCTTCCACCCTCAGAAAGATAGTCAAGTAGATAGGACCATTCAAATTTTAGAAGATATGTTAAGAGTGTGTTTTGTTGACTTTAAGGGAAGTTGGGATGATCACTTACCTTTGATTGAGTTCACGTATAATAATAACTATCATTTAAATATTTAGATAGCTTTGTTTGGAGGCGCTTTATGGGAGGAGATGTAGATCTACCATTGGTTTGTTTGTAGTGAGTAAGGCTATAGTAGTAGGGCTGACTTGGTGTTTGATGCCATATAGAAAGTACAGTTGATTAGGGAGAGTCTTAAGACAGCTCAGATCCGACAAAAATCATATGCTGATGTGAGAAGAAAAGATCTTGAATTTGAGATTTCTGATTTTATGTACTTCAAAATCTCTCCCATGGAGGGAGTGAAGAGGTTTGGCAAGAAGAGGAAATGTATTCCTTGATATGTTGGTTCTTACCGAATTCTTAGCCGTTTCGGAAAGGTAGCTTATAAGCTTAAGTTACCTTCATAATCAGCTTTAGTACACCTAGTGTTTAACATCTCCTTGCTAAAGAAATGCATTGGTGACCCAACAATTATAGTCCCTATAGAGGGTATAGATGTTCAAAACATTCTCTCTTATGAGGAAGTCCCTATAGAAATCCTAGATCCTCAGATTTATAGATTGAGGAACAAAGAAGTTCCTTTGGTCAAAGTACTTTAGAAGAATCAATTTGTTGAGGGAGCTACTTGGGAAGTAGAAGTAGATATATGAACCAAGTATCCTCACCTCTTTTTCTGCAAACTCAGACTCAACTTAAGGTAACAACCTTTCTTAGATTTATGCAGTTTCATGTTCAGATTTCCTTCACAAACTTGTTATCAAGTACCATTACATATCATACTTATGACATTCATCAATTCATGAATCAGCTCAGTCATGTAATAATGCTTCAGTTATACATGTTCAGTGTGAAAACTTAGTTTATCAGTGGTTTCAGTAATATAATCATGCTTCAATTGTACATGCTCAGTATGTAAACTCATTCTATCTATATTCTCAGCTTAATCAGTCTCATTCGAGGATGAATGTTCTCAAGGGGGATATATTGTAAGTGTAACTCCCCAAAATTGGGTCCCGAGATGTCACACGGTGCTTAGGATTACAAGTGACCCCAAGCTAACCCTTCTACTGGCATAAGTCATAAGCAACTGCACAAAAAGTATAAATCTATTCAAATCTGCAGAAAATAACTCTTTTCTAAATATGATAGATACAAAACTAAATTTACAAGATTACAACTCTGCTTTTACAACAAAAACTGAAATGGAATACATCAACTTCTACTGACTGTCTATGAAGCCTTTACTAGTTCTGACTGTAGGTAGCTAGGTCATGACTCCTAACTAACCTAACTCAATACGACTGAATAAAGAAAATACAACACTTCTCGAACTTTATAACTAACTCAAGCCCTTGAATCAAAAGGTCTCCTCACCTACTGACTGGATGCCGCGAACTGACTGGATCTGAAAATGTACACTATACCTAGTACCTACATTCCGATAAAATATAGACCATATACGAATATGTAGGTCAGTACCATAGAAACGTACCGAGCATATGGGGGTGCAATGCACATATAACATAATATCTTAATATCATCACAGTTCATAAAATTATGCATGCTGATATAAATGACTAACTTAGCTCGAATTAAAATCATCATAATCATAAGAGAGTAAAATATATTGGGTGAAACATGTGAGTCATCATAATAAATCTCAATTCACTTCCATCTTGATTCCAAATCATCAAAGAAACCTAATCCCATAACAATTCTCTTTGGAATATATGTTCATTAAATCTTTCAAAAACAATGACTTTCTCAAACTAAGTCTTTCAAACAAATATGTTTTCATCTCAGATAGAAGAATAAGACTTTTCATATTAGATAGGAGAATACAAGCACACACATTGGGAGTCTCTTACAACCGACATAAATCATGTGAGCTACATGGAGTCCAACGTCCAATCCACGTTGGGGAGAGCAGTCCTATACTTGCCATCGGAGTAGGACCTTAATCTTTTGTTCACTAGTGATCACTATATCAATTAACCTTACGCTCACATCCTACGGCGGCACGTAGTTATAGGAAAGTACCAATCACAGCTATACCTCCCACTCTATGCTAAAGACTACTCCTGGACTTAGCTCAGATCATTTCAAAAGAAAATCCACAACAATGCGATTCAGCAATTCATATCGGGAGCCATCATGCTATCCATTTTTCATAATAAATCAACATATGGATTTTTTTTCCCAATCGAGTTCAAAAATAACTCTTTAAAAATCAAAAGGTCAAATCATTCAAATATCAAGGTGTGTATAACACATTACTTCACGAAAGATCATAATCTCAAAGAGGGTTTAAATCCCATATATCAACACTTGAGCAAAACATTTTAAGATTCATACTTTGTATAGCAAACAAGTATAACACATATGAAAATCTGGAAATTCAACTTGAAACATGATATTAACATCAAAACTCAAAGAATTTATCTTTAAGACATCACAAAAATATCATAGTTTCTTGAACAAGAATATAGGATAATAGTTTCCATCTCAAATTCATAATTAAACAAGTAAAATCATATATCTTCGTAAAATAATACAAATTTTTGGGCTCAAGAAAAAAAGGACGTTCTTGTTGAAAACCCCACATACCTTTATGGTAGAGGATTCATTGAAAGATTGGATCCTCAATGTTAATTGTGAAACCCTAGTTGTTTTTCTCTTTTAGTGCTCCTGGATGATGAACTTAGATTGATAATAGGGTGATGATGTGTTTAGATTCTATTAAATTCATAAGGTTAAGTTTAGGAGTGTGTAAGGAGTGACAAAAGACTTAATTTCCCTCAAAATAACTCAAAACAGGGTGTTTTTACTACCTGAAACACCAAGTGTGCGCCGCATTGCTTATCGCATACATTTACGTATGTGCCACATTGCTTATCTCACACATTTAAGTATGCACCACATTGCTTATCACACACATTTAAGTATGTGCCTCATTGCTTATCACACACATTTAAATATGCGCCGTATTGCTTATCGTACACCTATTCCAGTAGCCATGTGCGATTGGTTAGGTGACTCACTCTACTTAATAAAGCCATAACTCCTTGCTCGGGTGTCAAATTTTTATGAAATTCGTATCGTTGGAAAGCTAATTCAATTATCTACAATTTGATAGGTCTTGAGATGAAAAATTCCATTTATATTAAGGCATATTCACGTTTGAAGTTGACCCTTGTAGAATCAAATGTCAAACTTTGGATGAATCAATTAGTCTTACCTCAACCTTCCTCTAGGTCATTGCTATAAATATTTTCCACCTCTAAACTACTCCATAGACGAGGATAATGATCATGCAACTTGTATTAATGTGAGAATCACTTGAATTAGAGCTTAGATGCGCAGGAACGATGGTTAGAATTTTAGCACGAAAATACGGGGTATTATATTATCTCCCCCTTAGGACATTCATCCTCGAATATGGATAATTAACCTGAAACATAGAGGAATATTATTCTTCAAGCTATCATGTGTAACTGATAGAACTGAATAACTGGATCTCAAGAATAATGAGCTACTAAACTGGTCTGTAAGTGCATGAATACTCAAGAAAAATAACTATATGGCTAAGATAGAAATGAGAGTGTCAACTTATGAGTAACCATTACTTTGCCCTAGATCTGATTTCATGAGAAAGGATGAGAGGTTTATGACATGGAAACTTGGGGTATTACAATATCCCCCTCTTGGGATCGTTCGTCCCCGAATGATAATAAATTGATGAAAATACTAGGAAGAGACTCTGATACTACACAGGATACTTAAGAACTAAATCTTGACTTAATATCTGAAACTGAAACTGATGCATGAACTGAGCTGAATTCATAATTTAATTGGACGCAAACACATTGCCTCTTGGAATGTACATACGTATAAGACTGCGGATAGTAAGACTAGCTGGAAAATTAATAATCTATAGGAGGTTATCTCCTTGCTTGCTAAACTAGATTACAGGCTATATGGACTGGATCATACTGACTACCCATACTCAAATGGAGTATTTCTTTATCACTTTTCTACGAAATTCTATTGACATAAGGGAGCAAAGAATTTTGGGCATGCTCTGAAATGGACATTTGGCTAAAGAATTACAACATTGATATAACTCTATAGCATGGAATATAATTATATAACTCATAAACTAGGAAAGGATTGCTAGGCTGTAGGCAATGCAACTTCTTACTTTCAATCTTGGCATCACTTCTCAAATGCTCTCTCAACTATACTATTCCCCGTAAATACCATACTCATTTGATTCAACTTATAATTCTCATATTGGCACTGCGAAATCTTTCTACTAGGTTTAAACTAAACTAAGTTCTCTCACCATGATCAAGCCTAACACTAAATCACAAGATACAACATGCCAAACCACAATACTAGTCTAAATCACAAGGTTCAATATTCTATATCATCTTAGAGCTCACACCCTAAGCATAACATGCCTTACCACTTCAATTACTAATTTAAAACTCTTGATATGGATTCACTAGTGCATATTGCATTCATCATCTTACACCCAACATGACATTCAAGCCTATCATTAAAAATCACATATAACTTTAAGGAAAATACCCCTAAAGGCATACTTCGCATATTCTCTAAACATTTATCAACAACAATTTTCTTGCACTATTCTTAAAAACATACACACAATTTCTAACTAACCATAACATGTATCAAAGACTTGGCCTCAATCTTAATTCACAGTTTAGCCTTAGATAGAAAAGCATAAATAATCTTTCTTAATGAGGGTCATCAACTCTCTCACATATAAACCATTGTTTATCCACTATCATCATCACTATCTTAACATAGGAAGAGGTCACCGAAGGGCCAACACATATGAACCAAAAGCATGAAAACTACAATACATAACATTAACAATTATTTTTGTCCTAAGGAATAAAGTTTCAAAGGCATGGATTCATTAAAAAATCTAAGCTAAGGACATGCATGATATAACGCAAACTTCACTAGTATCATGATTTTAAAAACTGGTCATACTCTGAAACATGAGTTTATACTTATCATGAGTTATTCAACATAAGACTGGAGTTCATAGATTCATTAGAGATAACTCGAATCACTGAGTAAAGTTGTTACATGCTTGCTAGAATCTGAGAATGGGCTTGAGTAAACATGATAGGTATAAGCATAGGCCTGTGGCATGGATTTGTCAAGCAAGTGATAGATTTGGTGTTGTAATAACTGAAATCCAAGGAATACTCTAGAGTAAGAAGGGATCACTATCTTATCATAACATATTATTGACATGTATTATAATCTAATTCTCAAAACTCGGTTTGGTTCTTCACTAACCATCTCCCCCTTAGGTCAAAGCTGGTATTCTAAGTATGATGGTCTACTCCATATCCTCGAGATTAAGCCATAATTTTATCATTCTATTAGCTACACATAAATGCTAAACTCAGAAGAATAATCTCATTTCAAACTTACCGACTTCATTCTTGAAAAACACATCCATATGCCATCCTTAATTCCTAGCTTGAATAATCATCATTAGAGACTTACACTCTCATTTGCAGCCATATATACATTTCTAATCACATACTCATAGCCTACCATGAGAATAAAATCATACTAAAAAGACTCAACATCTTAAATCATAATTCCTTAACTTAGCTATAAAGAACAACATAAATTATCTAACTAGCCTTTCTCCACCTAGCAACTCAACGTTACTACTAACCACACAATATGCAATAATCCTCAAAAAATAATGCAACCCCATAGCACCTTGGGCACACCTCTACACCATACTTAATTACGAACACATGATCTTTTACTTTTGCATACACTATTCAGGCCTACTAGATCACCTCCATATAACTAGCATCAACAATCGAACCATCAACTATTCAAACATAATGTCTAGAGCTAAACATGATTTACAATCCAATCTCACACACAATTTTCGCTTCAAAACTATAGAACATAGCATTAAGGAAAACTAGTACACAATGACATTCGATCATAATCATATGGCCTATGTTATTCATAATCTGTTAACACATCCTCCTTCTTCACATCATTACTATTTACCCATCTTTGCACCTAAATTACTTTTATAGCTCTATAAATTTCAACTAAACTTCCTCTTGCAATCTCAGGAAAGCCTAAATTAACAATACTTAACCACCAAGTACTTCCATCAAAACCTATACTTTCCTAGCATAACAAATACCATCAATAACTCTTTTCATACTTAAGCAAACAACAATCCACCTTAACTAATAATCTCCTTCTCTAACTTCACTAAACTAACAAACAAGGGTATATCACTTCATTACTAATTCAATCATGAGAAAAAATTTTGCCATACATATTCAATAAATTGCCCGTACCACCATTCTTGCCACTGCACTTCTAAACCCACAAGTTCACTAACATAACACTTTCAACTAAATGTTACAGCTTCTTTCACTACACATAAACCCACTCTTTCAACTAACACCAGAACAACAAGATAAACAATAAGTTGCTAGTGAATCAAAATAGGCCTCACATGGCTTCACTAGACTTTGATTTTTCACAAATATAATGATAACAAGATTACATAATACAAGAGATAAAAACTTGACACACAACATTCAACGATCTAAGAATACACCTTACTCTGTCTTAATTAATTAACTCATAAGAACAAGGGCATAACTTAAATTTGAAGGACTTATAACACAGTAGAAGGCTCCTCTCAAGCCACTTTATGAAACTTCTGAAACTTTTGGTAGCAAATATAAAAGCATTATCTGGGGACGAAATTAGAACTTGCCGAATATGTTACCTCAAAAATAGTACATAGATAGAGAAGTATAGATTATCATTATGGATTCTGAGGAGAAATTTGAAAGCATATCTAACTCAGGCTTAGTGCACGATTTCTACAGGCTTGATAAAGCACTTCAATTCTTAGCACTCAAAAGTACTGATAGGATACTTTTGTAGATCTCTTACAATCCCATAACTATCTATGGAGAATTAAGATCACCTATTTCTGATACCTTGGAAATAAGGAAGAGATGGCCTGGCTAGAGTAAGATAAGAATCTGTACAAGTTTCTTGGAGAACTTTTCTATAGAACGATTAAAGACTTGAAAGAATGTAAACATTTACTAAATGCCATGTAGCCTCTCGAAGAAAAGTACAGACGTATCCATATCATTCCACAAGACTCTACTAGACGCGGCTTCATAGACACCCTAGGATACTTGAACTCTGTCCTCTGATACCTATGTAAAACCTCGTATTTTTGTGCTAGAATTCTAATCATCGTTCCTGCACATCTAAGCTCTAATCCAAGTGATTCTCACGTGAATACAAGTTGCATGATCATTATCCTAGTCTATGGAGTAGTTTAGAGGTGGAAATTTTTTATAGCAATGACCTAGAACAAGGTTGAGCTAAGACTAATTGATTCATCCAACGTTTGACATTTGATTGTATATGGGTCAACTTCAAATGTGAAAATCTCTTAACATACATGGAATTTTTCATCCCAAGACCTATCAAAATATAGATAATTCAATTATATTTCCAATGATACAAATTTCATCAAAATCCAACATCCAATCAAGGAGTTATGGCTTTGCGAAGTCGAGTGCATCACCTAACTAATAGCACATAGCTACTGGAATAGGTGTGCGATAAGCAATGCGGTGCATACTTAAATGTGTGCGATAATAAATGCGTTGCATACTTAAATATGTGTGATAATCAATGCGGTGCATACTTAAATATGCGCGATAAGCAATGCGGTACATACATAAATGTATGCGATAAGCAATGTTGTGCACACTTGGTGTCTTAGGTAGTAAAAACACTCTGTTTAGAGTAATTTTGAGGGAAATTAAGTCTTTTCACACTCCTTACACACCCCTAAACTTAACCTTATGAATTTAATAGAATTTAAACACGTCATAACCCTATTATCAATCTAAGTTCATCATCCAAGAGCACTAAAGGAGAAAAACAACTAGGGTTGCACAATCAACATTGAGGGTCCAATCTTTCAATGAATCCATTACCATAAAGGTATGTGGGGTTTTCAACAAGAACATCCTTTCATTCTTGTGCCCAAAAATTTGTATTATTTTATGAAGATACATGATTTTACTTGTTTAATTATGAATTTGAGATGGAAACTATTATCCTATATTCTTGTTCAAGAAACTATGATATTTTTGTGATGTCTTAAAGATAAATTCCTTGAGTTTTGATGTTAATATCATGTTTCAAGTTGAATTTCCAGATTTTCATATGAGTTATACTCATTTACTATACAAAGTATGAATCTTGAAATGTTTTGCTCAAGTGTTGATATATGGTATTTAAACCCTCTTTAAGATTATGATCTTGGGTGAAGTAATGTGTAATACACACCTTGCTATTTGAATGATTTGACCCTTTGGTCTTGAAAGATTTATTTTTGAACTCGAATGAGAAAAGAAATCCACATGTTGATTTATTATGAAAAAGGGGAAGCATGATGGCTCCCGATATGAATTGTTGGATTACGTTGTTGTGGATTTTCTTTTGAAATAATCTGAGCTAAGTTCGAGAGTAGTCTTTAGCACCGAGTGGAAGGTATAGCTATGATTGGTACTTCCCTAGAACTACGTTCCCCTGTAGGATGTGAGCCTAAGGCTTATTGATATAGTGATCACTAGTGAACAAAATATTAAGGTCGTACATTGATGGCAAGGACAGGACAGCTCTCCCTAACGTGGGTTGGACGTTGGACTCCATGTAGCTCACACGGTTTATGTCAGTTGTAAGAGACTCCCAATGTGTGTATGTGTATTCTCCTATCTAATATGAAAATTCTTATTTTTCTATCTGAAATGAAAACATATTTATTTGAAAGACTGAGTTTGAGAAATTCATTATTTTTGAAAGATTTAATGAACATATATTCTAAAGAGAATTGTTATGAGATTTGATTGCTTTGATGATTTGGAATCGAGATGGAAGTTAATTAAGATTTATTATGATGACTCACATGTTTCACCTGATATATTTTAGTCTCTAATTTGGATGATTTTAATTCGAGCTAAGTGAGTCATTTATATCAGCATGCATATTTTATAAACTGTGATGATATTAAGATATTATTTTATATATGCATTTTACCCCTATATGCTCAGTACGTTTCCATGGTACTGACCTAAATCTTCATTTGTGGGCTACATTTTCTTGGAATATAGGTACAAGGTATAGTGGACATCTTTAGATCCAGTCAGTTCACGGCATCTAGTCCGTAGGTGATGAGTCCTTTTGATTCAAGGGCTTGAGTTAGTTATACAGTTCGAGAAGTGTTGTATTTTCTTTATTCAGTCGTTTTAAGTTGGGTTAGTTGGGAGTCATAACCCGGCTACCTATAGTCAGTACTAGTAAAGGTATAATAGATAGTCTGTAGAAGTTGATATATTCTATTTCAGTTTTGGTTGTAAAAGTAGAGTTGTAATCTTGTAAATTTAGTTTTGTATCTATCATATTCAGAAAAGAGTTATTTTCCACAGATTTGAATAGATTTATACGTTTTGTTCAGTTGCTTGTGAGTTATGCCAGTAGAAGGGTTAGCTTGGGGTCACTTGTGATCCTAAGCACCGTGTGACATCCCGGGACCTAATTTTGGGGCGTTACAGAATGGTATTAGAGCCGCTCCTATGTCTTCCTTATCGATGTGAACCAGAGTTCAAAACTGAGTGTAGGAGAATCCCGATAAGGCGGGGCAAACCTCAGTCCTAAGTGTAGGCAAATCCTATTCGGTGGGGCAAACCTCAGCGAGGACGCTGAGTCCGTAAGGGGGGTGTATGTAACACCTCAACTAAGGAAGGAGTCCCACATTGGTAAAACACAGGAGGGATGCTGGGTATATAAGTGAGAAAGTCTTACTCCCTAGTGATGCATTTTAAAGCTGTGCGGGCCTGGGCCCAGAGCGGACAATATCACTAGTGGGTTGGGCAGTGGCAGGGGTATCTCGGGCCTATGTGGTTCGGGAGGCCCATCGCTGCCAGGGCCTCGGTCGGGTCATGATAATAATACCCCAAAAAATTCCTAGTCTAATTCATTCCTATATAGCATGTAAAAAGGGGTCCCAAACTTAGAAATTTCAGAGAACTGTTTATACTTAGAATTGTTTTTCTAGCCTTCATAATTTGATGATCTTATTTTAGATCTTAATGACCTTAGAATGTCAATTTTTAAGTTGATTCATGATCAGGTATGTCAATAGGTGTTCTCGGATGTGTTTTGGATTTTTTGGACGTCGATTGAGGCATGTTTGGATGACCAAAACACTGAGTAAATGCAATTTTGCCACTATGCACCGATGATCGTGTTGCTAAAATAGGGAACCGATGTGAACTCGATGCAGCACATCGCTGGGCGTATTTTTTTGTAATTAAGTACGCATCCAGAGGGGTATTTAAGTGAATTTTCCCACTTTTATTTAGCATTAAAATGAGATATTAAGCTATCATAAGGGAAAAATCACTCACTCTCTCTCAAATCCTCTACAGAACAAAACCCTAGGTCATTCAGTTTTAACTCCAAGCTTCAAGAACGCACCAACGATTTTCACGAATTTAATTACCAAGGTATGTTAGGTGTTCATCCTTGGGTATCCTTCCACCGTTGGAGTTCAAGAACCCTTTTTAAACTACAAGTTTATTAATTTCATGATTTACATGTTTGAATTGGATAGTGTTCATGTATGTATTGATGTTTGGATTTCAAATCAAGATTTACTAGAAGTTTCAAGTGAATTAATTAGCATGTATGTAGAATTATGTGATTCTTATGTTAAACCCTTGAATTTGCATGTTGAATGTTGTAGCCATGATTTTTATATCTAGATGATTTCTTTGTGCCCTAATTATGCTCACCATATGTTTGATAGAATGTCTATGTAAATTAAAGAGTGAATTCATGACATATTATCATGTGATCCCATTCATGTACAAGTTCATGTCTCTCAAGTGTTTGACAAAATTTCTAAATGAATGTATGGTGAATAATTAAATAATGTAATTCTTTCAATAATTTGTCATGTTTTACTATTGATGCTATCGAGTCCTGGGGGAATTCAATACCCAAAAACCTAGCTGTTTACCTAGAATTATAATAGCTACAGAATAGTCTTAGCAATATCACGAACAGTAGTACTCACACAGTTACAAAACCCTATTAACTCAGTCTAGTTCAGTCAGTCAATAGGATCAGTAATAGTTTAGTCAAGCCTAGTACAGTTTAGTGATCAGTTTAGTGTCTATTCAATTAAGAGTAGGATTTAGTGTCGAGCAAACCTAGGGATGGGGACTCACCTGTAAGTTAAGGGTGTGACCTTTAGTAGTAGTCCCTTAGTTTCAAAATTACATAGCCAACATAGGTTAATATCTCAATCTTCCAGTTGTGGGTTTATAAAGTGTTCACCTGCCAGTTGAGGGTATTACATATCCTACCTGCCAGATGATGGTGATTCTTTAGTGGATCCACATAGCCATTATTAGCACCCATGGTACGTTGCTAATACCCTTCCAACTAGGGTCATGAGTTGGACACTAACTCAGTTTATAATAAGGGTATGCCAGTTAGATGAACACTCTCACAGTTATAGTTTTAGTATTTAGTACTCAATAATCAGTATTCAATCTCAGAATTCAGTAAAGAACTCAGATAGTTCTAAAGAACCATGGCTATTATTTATTAGTTACTTATCTATTAGAATTCAGTTCTTCAGTATCAGTCTAAACCAAAGGTTATCAATAGCAGTTATAGTGGTAAGTCCTCATATTTTGAGGATCGAGTTATCATTTCAGCATTTCAGTAGTTTCGTATGTTCAGTAGTCGGCGTTAGTTGGGGACTTGTCCTATCAACTCCATATTCAGATAGTTAGAGGATTTCAGACTAGACTATTTGAAATAGATGTTTAGTTTTTTAGTATTATTATCAGTATTAAGTATTTTTTTTTTCTAGTTTATGAATCTTACGGTAAATTTGAGTTTAACCTCCGCATATATTTTAAGTATTATTATTATATAGTGCTCATAGCAGGTACCAGTCATGGGTTAGCTTGTGGTCCTTCAAGATTGTAAGCAATTTGTGACAACCAGGGTGTATATTCGAGGTGTTACACCATCTCCTTAATTAACATCACAGTCCTATAATCCTTGACAATACTATCAGATACCCTAAAAATAAACTAGCTCATGCTGGATCTGTTATCAGCCACCACATGAGGAGTATACCTTGCTAGATGAGTAAACCTAAGGGAATGCTCTTCCACACTCCTGTTGTCTTGTCTCAATTTGATAAACTCTAATATATTTAATTCCCTTAGCTCCAATGAGAAAAATATGTCTAAGAAGGCTATAGAAAACTCCTCCAACTCTACAGGCCTTATATCTGTGCCTTTATCCCTTTTCCACTTCTTAAACTAAGTAAGAGCTATATCCTATAGCTACTAAGCATCTAATTCAGTACTCTTACTGGAAGTCACCCTAATAATTTATGGTACTATCTACACCATGTCTAGGAATTCCTGTGGATCTTCTTCAGATTTGGATCCCAAAAATAGAGGAGGATTCATTTGGGTAAAGTCTCGAATCGTAGTTGCGGTAGATTTGGACACTGGGTTTCTCGGAACAGCAGCTGGATGAACATTCTAACCCACTCAAGAGAGATCTTGTATAGTGAATGTATCTCTAAACTCTACATGAGAAACATTCTTATTCAGGGGATCTTACTGAACGGGCGGAGGTGTTGGCTGGTTTACATTTCTTCTATTATTTGTCTTTCTTGGAGGAACGTTCTGTAAATGGAAGCAAGAGTAGATTATACATAGATCTTACCATGAGCATCATGCTCTGTCACATTACATGAACACTGAAAGAAGGAAAACTTTTCCTAAAATGCCTCGTAGCCTGTTGTCCATAAGCTTGGCATGCTTCACACCCATGCACAAGACTTTACTTGACATAGCTTTTAGACTTTATAGGACACTTTAAAACCTTAGTCTCTTATACCAAGTTTGTAACACCTTGAGAGTACACCCTAGGTGCCACATGGTGCTTACAATCCTAAAAGACCACAAGCCAACCAAGGAGCTGGTACCTGATATTGACACTGAATATTAAAAACAAAATAACATGTGCAGAATATCTTGATATGCCATAAGGTTTTAAATACTAAAACATTTCTGAATCATGACCCTGGAAAATAACTATCTAAAAATAACTATCTGAAACTGATAAAATAAAGACAAACTGACTAACTATCTAAAGTTTTTGACAGCCTATAAACTGACTAAATAAGAGTTGATGGCAAAGGCCCCAACTAACTCTAATTAACTACTATACTAAAATCATGAAAATAAATATAGTCTATCCTTAAAATATGAGGACTCACCACTGGTACAACTGATAATCTGTTATGTCTATGCACAATCCGGGAACTGAGCATTCGAACCTATGATATAATAGATCATAGCACAAGAAACAAGTATGTGATCAGTACTTTGAATGTACTGGTATGCTAAATAAGCTAGGTTGATATGCGTGGTTTTATGTACAGGAGTAAAAATTAACTGAGTGAATAGAATGAAGTACTGAATAATATTTATGAAATCTATAAATACGGAGAATGCATTATCACATGTACTTTTTTCTATAAATAGTATTTTCAATGTTATTTATTATCTTGTGTTGTTCTTCTCGTAGAGAGTTTTTTAAATTATATAAACTATCACAGGTACTTTTATCTAAATTTTCTAAGGTTTCTTCTATCCACATTAATTTTTCTTTTAGATTCTCCATTATTTTTCTAATTCGGTTTCTATACTTAATTTCTTTATTTAGATTATCTTGATTTTCTCTAGTTTTTCTAATATATTCTAACATATCTTAATCTGAATAATATCCTTCTGGGTAATTATCCAGGTATAACTGTGCTATCCAATTTATAGTTTCAATTTCATAGTCTAATACTTTTTCTAATATTATTTTCTTAATATCTATAATTTTTATATCTCTAAGTATTTATAAGATTAAGACTTTAAGATTATTTATCATTTAAAATTGACTAAATATTTTATTATAATATTTTGTAGTTGTTTGTTTTAGCCTTAGTAGTTCTTGCA